>NC_056737.1:677101504-677379004 GCF_019279795.1 Protopterus annectens | reverse complement strand
CAACAAAAAATACACTGAACCCACAGATATTGCCAACATTCTGGCTGACAGGTTCAGTGCAAATTTCTCCCCTCCTTCACCCCCAAAAGAAGAAATACTTATCCCAGCTGAAAGTAATCTCCCTGTCATCTCAGATTTCCAAATGAGAACCGCCCTAAACAAAGCAAAAAACACAGCATCAATGGGACCTGACGATATCCCGGGTTGCGTGTTATGTGAACTCCAAGAGGAGCTAAACCCACACATAAAAATGCTATTTAACCTTAGCCTTACTTCGGGATATGTACCTGAACACTGGCGTACAGCAACAGTGGTCCCACTCCACAAGGGGGGTGCCTCTACAGACCCTGGAAACTACCGCCCCATAAGCTTAACCAGCCTGGTCTGCAAAGCTATGGAAAGAATCATTATGGAACTCATAAACAGAGACATAGGGGACCTACAGACACTTGCCCCACCCAGTTCGGCTTTGTAAAGGGCAGATCCTGCCTTTTAAACCTGGTTGACTTTTCCGAAACAGTCACTAGAGCCATTGATGAGCGCAAAGCAGTCCATACAGCATACCTGGACTTGGCTAAGGCCTTCAACACAATACCCCACTCAGGCATCATAGATAAGCTCAACAGCTTAAAAGTAAACCCTTATGTCACTAGATGGGTTGCAAACTGGCTAAAGGACAGAACCCATAAAGTTAAAATCACTGGAGCAATGTCAGACTCAAAGCCAGTCACAAGTGGTGTCCCACAGGGATCTGTCCTGGAACCCCTCTTGTTCGGCATTTATTTCTCAGATGTTAAAGCAAACATGGGAGGGCTGTGGCTGACAAAGTTCACAGATGACTGCAAACTAGGTGCCATACTCGATACACCAGCAGACACACACATCCTACAAAAAGGCCTCACAGAAACGGACAACTGGTGCCGGAGTCACGGCCTTAAACTAAATGCCAAAAAATGTAGTCATCCCCTTTGGGAAAAACAAAGTACCCACAAATTATCACACAGACAGCAACCCACTGAGTACGGAAAAAGTAATCAGAGACCTAGGGACCCAAGTCGACAGCGACCTCTCATTTGACACCCACATTGCCAAAGTGGTTAGAAAAACATTCTACCTTGCACACCTCATCATGAAGGGATTCACATCCAGATCCAAGGATGTCATTGTACCCCTATATTCCTCCCTCATCAGACCCATGATTGAGTACAATGCCCCATTTGGTATGTACCTCACCCAGCATTTGCAACAGCTGGAGAGACCACAAAAGTACCTCACCAAGAGGATCAAGGGTCTCCAACATATGTCTTATTCTGCCAGACTAAAGAAACTTCAGCTCTATTCAGTAGCATACCGCCTGCTCAGAGGTGATCTCTGCCTGACGTACAAGGCCATGTCCAATCAGGATCTGATGGACATGCTCCACCTCAAAAATCCAAATCCATCAGGACCACGAGAGCTAAAGACTTAAACCTCGGCACAAGTATGAATAGGACATGCTGGAGGGATAGATTCATAACCCAGAGGCTTCCCATGCTTTGGAACAAGATCCCAGTTCGTATTAGGCAGAGCCCCTCACTGACTCTCTTCAAGAGAGATCTTGATGAGTGGATGGGAGATCGTAAGTTTACCCCAGGGGTCACATCTGTGTCACTGCTAGACAGGGGCACAGTAAACTAATTCTATTATATAAGGGGACCTTCACTGTGTCACTACTAGACAGAGGCACAGTATTCTAAATTTATTCTGTACATTTTTTGTACCATTTCATGGGGTGGCAAAAGCCACATCACTATGGCTAGGCTTACAAATGCCCCAGGGGAGATAGCCTAGTACTATACTATGAAACTATAAAAAGCTTTTTTTTTTTTTTGGGAGGGAGAACCTATCTTTATTTTAAATTCAGCAAGCATAAACAAGTCTTCATTTATATCCTAAAGTTACTTTTAGTTCTTAAGTAAATGCAAAATAGATACAGATATAACCATAGATGCAGACAAAAGATACAGATATACAAACTAGAAGACAGGCAGCTAAAATCCCATGTCAGATTTTCGTATTCCTATTGTGAAATCGAACAATAAGAACGCCGAATACCGGATGGCCGAACTTGGTAGTTCGAAAGATGAGAATGTCGAAGCCGCAGAAACCTGAATTCTCTCCCAGGGAAGAAATTTGGTTTGCCGTTTCTGCAGCTTCGGACAGACTTTAGGGTTAGGGCGCGGGTCAGGTAAGTGTGTGATAGTGACGGACTTTAGGGTTAATGCTCGGTTACGGATATTGCATAGATAGTGGTGTATGTTAGGTTTAATGTAGGTTTTGAAGGTGTTTGGTGTATTGTGTTATGTGTGTGTTTTTCAGAACAGCAAATTTTTTCCCTTGGAAAAAATTCACTGTTTTGAAGTTTCAGTGTTATCTAAATTTGATCTTTATGGTGTTCAACATTTTGGAAGTCTGATTTTGTGATATAGCCCCAGATTTTCTGCATGTCCTGGAAAGGCATGCAGTGTTCTAGCTTACAAATTTCAGAAGACCATTCTTCCAAAAACTGTTCTTTAAAAAAAGTAAATTTAGAGTAACTGTGAAAACTCATCAAGGCATTCCACTTAAAAAAAATAAATAAATAATCAGACTGCTAATGTACATCTCAGAGAACATTTTATGAATGACTATATTACTGCTCTTCTGCAGTAATGGTGGGTCCTTGCTATACAGCTACAGCCCAGTACTGTCTTCATAAATGCTCTTTAGTGAAACAAAGATAAGATGTCATGGTACTATACTAACTTGTAATGTCCTCACTTTTTGTATGGAATAAAGTACAGCTGTGTAAGTAAACTTACCAGAATGGTACATGCTGCAGTAGCCTTACAGTTATATCTGGCCAAGGATATAACAGCCAACTACATTCCAGAGCTTTGGGGCACCTTCCCCATCCTCAAACCATTAGGGGATTGGGGACTTCCAAGATTGCTACTCACTGAGTAACCATTTAATTTCAGATCTCTCTGTGAAAACAGAAACTCAGAAAACCTGGCCTGTGAATTTGTTTTTTGGGGTAAATTTCTGTTACTGGCTAGAATGTGCACTGCCCCGGATGTTAGCAAAGAAGAAACTTAGAGAATTTGAAAGAAAATCAACCACAAAAGGTGAGGAGGAAACACTGGCTGGGAAGAATCCTGCAGCTGTTCAGTAAAAAGCAGTTCAAGCACCAGCTTTGGTGTAAGACATAACCTCCAGTAATCTAGACGGAAAAAAAAGTGAAATGTACTCAGAGCTGACTAAAATAAACAAAACAATTAAGGAGTATATCAGCTAAATAACAAAAAGATGGAAAAATGGGAGAAGTTTGAAACAGATATTCAGATGAGCTGATAAAACTGCAAAAATCAGATGTCAAAATTAAGAAAAGGGTGAAGTATGAGACTCATCAAGAAGAGAGGTTTCAAAAAATTGTATAATTAGAGGACAGAGCTTGTAGGGAAAACCTGAGATTTTCTGCTGTCCCATACAAACTAGAAGAGAGTGTATTAATTTTATGAAACAACAGATAAGCAACTGGACTGGAATTCCACAGCAGGGGTTGTGGATAAAAGGGGCACAAACATGGCCATGAGAAAGAAGCAAAGACCCTTAAGAGTAAAGATGCAATCCTACTAGCAGAAAGTGGATTCTGACAAAACTCTAACAGAAGAGCAGCACTAAAAGTTGGTGGCAGAGCATTTGTGGAAAATGATTACTCACTGTACACCAGGTGGAAGAGGACTACATTTATTCCAGCAGAGAAGGTACAGAATCAGGTGTCAGATTGAAGCTGCTGTAGCCAGCTACCTGCAGAATGCTTTTCTTGGAGGATCAAAGTTATTTTTTGATGCAGAACATGTTAATGAAGAAATACAAAAAGTTTATCCAACAAAAAGTAAGCTATCAAACAGGAGGAAGATGCTTGAGAGAAAGGGAAAAAAGAGCATAGGAGCTGACTAGAAGAACTCAGCCTACAATAGAAATAAACCAGAGACTGGAGATGGGCAGCAACAGGAAGAAAATCAACAACTCTGAAATTAATGAATAAATGCGGTATTAGAAAGCATCAAATCACATTTGTAAAATACAGCAGAAGAAGAAAGCCAGGAAATATTGGACTTATGTGACTTTGTTAAACTTGTAGGAGACTCCAAAGCATATGCCCTACCTCACATCATTAATGTTTGGAAGAACATTAAGGAAAAGGGAAGAGGAAGGAAAAAGGTAACTGTATTTTTTTATCTTAACAGCACATTTATAAAACATGACACATACTGCATGTTATACAGTGAAGCCTTTTCAGTTATTTTTGTGTTTAATACACATACCAACAAACATATGCCCCTTTACTTTCTTCTTGTTCAGTTTTAAGAAATGTAGGGACTGCAATGTAAAAAGAGAAGAAATCTAGGACAAAAGAGCATGACAAGTAAAACTGATAAGCTTTTTTTTACTGAATTAAGGTCCTTGGCTTGATCTAACAAGTTTTAAATGGAAGCAAGTAACTAAGGGAACATTAAATGGAATGAAGTTTACCTTTAGCAAATATATCTTCATAATGCAACATGAGAAACTTGTAGCTGAAGGCAACTGTGTGCCTGGTTCTCATGTTTCTATGAAGACAGCCTGATAAGGGCAGTAAAAATAGAATACTTTCTTCTTTTAATGACTAAGATATAATGATTTCTGAAAACATTCAAGTTGCTTTCAACATCAGGGAAAGGAATAAAGATGAGACAAAAGCAGACAGCACTTAGTGTAAGTAGAAGCACAGGCTGCACCATCCATTTTAGGATGAATACCCTTCGCTATTGATTAATTAATGCACATGAGTGTAGCTGCCAGTCTAGGATAGTTCTTCCTATTAGGAGGGGTAAACTTTCTTATTTGAAGATGAAGTTTTGTGTGTTTGCATTAATAGGTTATGGGGGTGTTCTAAGGCATGTATTTGAGGGTTTTCATTACAACAAAAAGTGTTGTAAGATGCAATATTGTTTCTTGTCATAGCCATTTGAACCTACTGTATAAAAGATCAACCTGCCAACATTACTGTATGCATGTAGTACAAACACAAACTAGACATTTAAAAATATGTTATACATTAACAGGTAGGAATAATCATAATGGCAGCACTTTTCATGTTATCTTTGAATGTGAATGGTCTCACTGGTGCATACAAAGAGTAGTGAACTGTACTAAGAAATGCATAGTGCAAATAGTTATGCTACAAGAGACACATTTGGAAAGAAATGAGGAACTGAATTTGATAAAAAAAGCATTTCAGGATGGTTACTCAACAGAATATTTGAGAAAGGAAAAGGAGCATACATATATTAATTGCTAGAGGAGCTCCAATAGTGATAGAAGAGGGGGAAAAATATAATCATGGCAGATTTGTAGTAGTAAGGGGTTACTGGCAGGGGAGGAGGATTATGCTGGCACATATTTACATTCTACCTAAAACTGCTGCAATGGAACTTAAAACTTTGGGACAAATAATCAGTTTTTGGTAAGGAATATAACTTATAGGTGGGGAATGGAATTTTATTAGCATTGCCACCTCACAGCAAGAGGTTCTTCGGTTCGATCCTCGGCTGGGGTGCCTTCTGTATGGAGTCTGCATGTCCTCCCTGTGGTTGCGTGAGTTCCCTCCCACATCCCAAAGACATGCTGTAGGTGAATTGGACACTCTAAATTGGTCCTAGACATGAGTGCATGTGTGTGTGCCTTCTGTGGAAGGTTGAGTACTAGGCTGGCAACTCGACACCGTAAAACTCCACTGCCAAGCATGAGCAAACAGGTGATCCATGGTGGTGACCCCTAACCAGTAAAAGCCAAAAGAAGAAGAAGAAGAAAGGAAAATATAACAAAAGAGGGCATATGTTTAAAGAAATTTAAAATCATATTTGGTATGGGAGATATGAATTCAGTAGTAGGACTTAGAGAACTTGCATATTATTCTCCAGTGTGCAAAATGTGGGCTTTACTAGACAGAAATTATATTTCACAGGAACATGTGCATTTAATTGCAAGTTTTGATATGCATCCAATAACTATGTCAGATCACATGCCAATAACTAAAATAAAAATGTAGGGTAATAAAATAAAATGTAAGGTAATTAAATAAAAACAAGATATTTTCACTTTCCCAGCTGTCTGTTAACAGAGGAAATTTAAGGAATGAGTAGTAGAAATTATTTGGGAGTTATTAGGGAAGATAGAAATTTCTTCAGAGAATATAACTAGGGAGTGGGAAAAGAAATAAAATAAAAATATATGGTTTAGAAGTAACATATTATTTAGAGGGGCTGACACAGGCTAAAGTATTATAGAGTAAGACAAATTTTTACAGAACAGGTGGAACTGCAGAGTGCTAAAGAGAAAATAAGAGTGTCTGCATAATATGCAGGAGTTTCGAATGATTGCTGCTAAGCAGCTTTTTTTTTTTTTTTTGACAATAACTCCAGAGCACAAAAACGTTTAGCACAATGGCTCAGTCAACAGAAAGTAGAAAAGGATGTTGCCAAGCTTAGGGAGTCTAGAACAAGGAAAATAACCACAGATCCTAAACAGGTATTAAAATATTTTGGAAATTTTATGAAAATTTGTATAAAAGCAGAGAAATATGGAAATCAAGAAAAAGTACAAATGGAAATGTTTATATTAGAATTCAATATGCCAAGGTTAGCGGTAGATGAGGCTCAATTACTAACAGTTAGGATAGGAGATAAAAATGGCGATGTATAACCCATCTACAGGAAAGTCTCCAGGAATACATGTTATTCCTGAGGAACAAAACAGAACAAAATAGTATGAAGATCTCACTCAAGGATTAGCTGCTCAGCACCAATAATCCACAGTGAAAATTATTCCTGTGGAAGTTTGGAAGCTAGGAAGGTAGGCCGTGATAAAGATTTGGAAGGATTTGCTTAACAGTATTTTAAAAGGAGGAGAAGCACAAACATCCCAGAAGAAAGTTGTGGTGGCTGTAATACTTAAAGATGGTAAAGACACATTAGATCCAGGTTCATACAACCCTTTGATTCTAAATCATGATTATAAAGTGTTTATGTCTATAATGGCTAATAGAATGCCAAAGTTGATGCAAACACTGATAGGTAGGGCTCAATGTGTTTTTGAAGGGGAGGCAAACATTTGAAAACATTAATAGAACAATGATGATTCGGAGGGAAGCAGAATGCAAGAAAATACCCATGTTTTTGGTGGGTCTTGATGCACAGAAAACATTCAACAGAGTAAGCTGAGATTTTCTGAGTAGGGCAATAGAAGCATTTGCATTTCCTGGCACAATAATACAGTTAATTAGGAGGATATACGTAGGATTAGTTGCAAAATTAAAGTTTGGGGGGTCCTCTCTGATCAGTTCTGTTTGAAAAGAGGAACTAGGTATGGGTGTCCTCCTTCTCCTTTGTTATTGGTGTTATATTTAGAACCACTAGCAAATAAAATAAAGGACTCAAATTAAGGATACAACTGGTATGGTAATCAAGAAAAGTTGGCTTTATTTCCCGACATTTTGTACCTGATAAAACCAGAAAAGGATATTTCAGTGTTGTGGAACATTCTCTACAGTTTCAAGTATTTTTGGGATACAAAATTAATAAAGATAAAACAAAGGTAATAGCTGTAAACTATGCAGTTGCACATGAATTGGTTCATAAATTCATAGGTGGTTCAGTGATACTCATTTATGGGGACATGATAAAATAAAGTATTTAAAGAGTATACTTTAAAAAGGATTCAGTTATGGCAGCTAAAGGTATGTGGAAAGAAACTAAACAACAGATAATACAAAAACTGTGAAACTAGAAGCTCTGTTGTATGGATATGGATAGCAAGATACAAGCAGTCCCTTTAGTTTTACACAGGTCAGGAATATTTTTATCAACCAGAGGAGAAGTTGTACATAGCAACTGATAAAGAGTTGAAGGATTTTATCTGGGAGTGGAAGACCAGAGTCAAGGGGGATAAGCTGAATCTTCCACTTGAACAAGGTGGTATGGGATTATCTGATTTGAATTGATATTTCAGAGCTACACTGTTAAGGCTCCTATACATAAGCACAAGCAGAAAGCTATAATTTAAAGTGGAAAGGAATGATGATGAAGAAATGAGGAAGCTCAAGAAATAAGGGGAGGCTAGGATTTTGGATGCAGATTCTTAAGAAGAACAATAATAATCATACATATTATATTCATAAAGTAGCAGAAAGTGTTCTAACAACTAAACTAACAGAAATGCAGAAAGGACATTCTGTTAATAGGGATGACTTCAATTAGGTGTATAGAGAATAGGCAAGTGGGGGCTGGATTTTACTGGAGAAAACTGGCAAAGGAACCAAGGTATTGTGAGCAAATAGTTAGAGAAGGAAAGATAATAGAATGGGAAGAGGCCAAGAATACATTTGGACTGCAGTCTAGAGCCTGCCTTCCCCATCAAGAATTGATATCAGAATATACAGTAGGCCAAGATAAAGGAATAGAGGAATCCTAACTGAAAGGCCAACACTGTTAGAGTTTTTAGTAGAATATATAACAGAAGTTGAAGTTAAAAAAGGGATACTTAGTAGGTTATATAAAATATTGCATTATAACTACAAGACTCAGAGGAGGTTAGAAATGATTGTGAGTTGCTTATCCAATCTCTCTTCTCAAAGGAACAATAGAAGTATATAATATACATCTCCCAAATATGCAACAAAGTCTAGAAGATTTAGTATCTTTGCTTGGAAGTGTTTGCATTGATATTTTTATACCCCAAGCAGACGCCAAAGAACTTTCCCTCAGGTGGTTTGCAAATGTTGGAGGTGTGATGGGGAAGAAAGACATAATTGGGAACATATTTCTGGGAAGTGCAATGAGTTGTCAGACTTTAAAAAAATCCCTGCAGACTACTTTGTCAGAAATACTGGGTGAGCAAATTGGTTTAATTAAGTGAATTATATTTTTAGCTGTGATACACAATTGGAATTGTCTAGATATAGTAAGGCTTTACCAAGATTAATGTTGGTGAATGCTGGGAATTACTAGAAAATGGAAATCAAAGTCTAAACCAACCATACTATAACTAGTGAATAAAGTAACAGAGATAAAAGAATTGGAAGTGGAATCTTTGGAAAAGGGTAGAAGCAAATTGCATAGAAAAAATATGATTGTGGGAACAGTGCATACAGAATAATGTTTTGGAGAAGGACCAATGAATTTAGTGAGATATACAATTTTAGATGGACAATGAGTGTATAGAACATTATATGCGACATATAATGTTTGCAACTGAAAATATGTCAATATGTTTTTTTCATTAATATAAAAGTATGATTGCCTATGTCATAACTGATAACTCAATAAAGATGTTTCTTGATCAACAAATACCATTAGGTGATCAATACGATGAACATGTAGTATAGACGTACGAGACACTACTGTTCTGTTTTGCTCATCTTTTATTCATTTTATCACTGTTGGGTATTTTTGGGTCTACTACAAGTACTCATACTAGCTGCTCATGATACAGTTGCACTCTGACACTTGCTTTAAATAGCAAGTGCCAAACTCCCACTAGACTGATCCTAGTGACTTACCTAGAACTTCCATCACCCAACCCTACTAAACTGCACAGCCCTAACAGAACTCTAACTCTAACCATAAGACTCCCACCCATTGGTTACCATAACCATAGCACTCCTCCCCAGACCATAAAGTCACCAGTTACTCCCTAAATCTAAAAAAAGTCCACTGTCCTACCTTCTCACTAAACCTAATGTTCTGATCATTCCCTAACCTTAAAACTTCACCGTCTAACCCTAAAGCTCACCTCCTGCTCTCGAACCCTAAACCTTCCTTCCCACTCCCTAAACAAAGTCTCCAGCAGCTCTCTAATCCTGTATTTTCCCTAAACAAATTCCCTTTCTGACCAATGTCTGAAACTCTAATCAGCACTCCCACTCCTTCCCAATGGCTACTGGACTAACCTTGGCTGAAATTGGCTACTGTGTTTGGACAAAGTGCTGCAGTTCTACTCTCTCCCCATGGTTGTTGAACCTTATTTGAGCATGTAGTCATGTTCAAATACGAGTGCCCTCTGCCCAGCCAAGCATACTACAAGACACCCAAGTCCTTGAATGTGAGATAGTTGTATTTAAGTACCTGGGAATTGGGCACTTTTAGTTGACCCATTATTTTAATGCAATGCCCAATATATGTTTATATACAGTAATTTCAAGAACTATGGCAAGATTCAGAGGCATAGACTGCATTTGAATATGGTCACTGAGATGAAAAATGAAAGGAAAAGGCAACGCCCTCTTCAAAGAAAACTGTGCATTACTGTTGCAGAAACTATATTTTACTACTCTTCTGAAAGGAAGCCTCCATGCAGTTCATATGTATGTGAGCCACACAACATGAGTAACATCCCTGCTTCATTTGAGCCACAACTGTACTTTGTAACAAAGTTGGCTTCAGAACTAATGCCCTGCAATTACAGAGGGGAACTCTAAGGATAACCTGACAGGCAAACTGACAGGATCCATCTTTAATGACCTCACAAAAGCCTTTAATCTAATTGATCATACCCATACATCTCAACCGCAGGAAATCTGAACAAAGCCATAAAAAAAAGTGGGACAAAGGCCCAAAAATGGGGACACTTTTTAAATATTGCTCTTACAAACTTAGAAAACTGATAGAATGACAGGTTTTACATTAGTATGAATTTTCTGAAGGGTGTGAAGCCTGAAACTCAAATGTATGCAATTATTTTCTAACTTCAGTCTTCAATAATTTGCCACTAATTACAATTTCATGAAAAACAGACAAAAAAATTGAGGCACAAATCTTTACAGCTGAGAGGTACGATTATTATACCTTACTATTTGATCAAATTAATTAAAATAGGCATTAGTGATTATGCAAAACCTTGGTTTGTAGAGTTCCTCACCAATAGATTCCTCAAGGTAAAAGTAGGCACCACCACCACCTCTCAAACAGATACTCTTATGAAAGGAAATCTCTCAGATTTCCAGTTTAGCCCTTTGCTATTTTCCATGCATATCAACAAGTTCCCATCTGATCACTCTCAGATAACTCTAATTCTTTATGTAGATAACATGATCATCTATAGAACAAAACAAATCCCTCTCCGTTATAAAAACTCAGCTCCACGACAACCTCCAAATTTTCAACCAATGGCTAACAGGTTAGAAATGCTTATTCAAACCCAGAAAAAACAAAAGCAACGCTATTTGAAATCAACCAAAATTAGCCAAAGCATTCAGCTTTCTTAATATTAAAGATGTTAATACCAAAGAAACTACCACATCTTTCAAATACCTTGGCATTTGGCAAGGCCAATCTCTTATCATTCATCTACACCTTCAATGACATGCAAAAAGCTCAACACACTACTGTTCTGGGCAAAGAAGTTATCACCTCTTCTGAACTAGCCTGCCAAAGTTGTCACAGGCAAAGGAATACATTTATTGCAAATCAGATAGGGACGAACCATAACAACTACAGCCTCAAAGAGAAAATGCCAGCACCTTGCAAACCATCTACAATAAAATATTTCAGTTCATTACTAACTCACCTATTAATGAACACAGCTACCAAACTCTTTCCAAAGCTAAATGGCTCCCAGTACATTTGACAGTCAACCTCCTACCAGGATCACTAATTCACAATATCCTTTCTTCCTCTTTCACTCAAAGGTTTCACCAAAACCTCCACATATAATCACAGTGGTCTCTCTCACCCTCCAACCCACTCTACTAACTCCAAAAACTAAACTTCATTGCATTGACCATGCGTTTTCCATCAGAGCACCTAAACTATGGGGTGCCATTCTACTCACAGTCAGAGGTGTCCATATGTGCTCAGACTTCAGACAACAGCCCAAGAACACTTCCTCATTCAAAGAAAATGCAGCTACTCTCTCACAGGCCACATTATTTGAACCCTGCAGCTTTCTCACACCCCTTTATCCCTATATCCCTTCACTTACTGCCTCTCATTTGTCCTACCTCCCTTGTAAACATGTTTCAATCAGGAATCAATTTAATGCAGTTCTGTAAGTTTTTGAATTGTACTGCCTTCCCTGAATACAAAACCTGAAGGAAAAAAAGTCCACAAGAAGTGCTGAACACTGCAGTTATGTTGCCTAGAGGAAGGCTGTGTGGGCATGTGCATACACATACATACATGCACACACACATACAGTCTTGGTATAGGGACACACTGCTACACCACTATGCAGCCTTGTTCTTTCTACAGGTAATTTCTTTACTGTCGATTTAAGTTTTGTTTCTGTTTTCTTAACATCTATGTATAGTTCACAGTTACATTGTACTAAATGTGTTCACTGCTCTAGAGAGTTTTTTTCCCTAGTCACCTCTGTGAAAGAGATCTGCCCATTAGTGGCTAAGCAAATTAATAAAATGTAATGAATAAATATGTATTTCACAATCTTTGTATTACACAGTGTCACTTCTGAAAACCAAAAGTGAGAAAATGCATGCACTGTACAAGTCTCAGACCCCCATGCTGGCACTGATGTCACCTTTTTTTTTTTTTGGTAGTTAAAGGACCAGACTTGGATTGATTATATGGTCATTGTTTTATCTGCTGTACAAAGTTAAAGGGTGCTAAGAAATATGGAGATGGTGCAGTTATAAGGCAACAGTGTGGATGAACTTCAGGGGAATGTGGAATAATAGTATGAACAGCACGTGGGAATGAAAAGAATAGGGGTAACCCTGACTTATTATAAAGTTTGGGGGAGACAATTTAAGTACTGAAAGCATTCAACATTTTGACTTCTAGTTAAACATAACAAGACAAATACAATTTTAATGTGTGTGTAGATTTTTGAAAGGACATCTGAAGCAAGTTCAAATAATGGACTAGCATTTCTCTAATATAGATGTGAAATTTCAGTGGTCTGCCCAAAGCTGGCTTATACCAAGGTTATGCTCATCACACGCACTACTTATTGATCCCAATCCGGCCATATGAATACCTTAAAAACTAAAAGTTTAGTAGGAGAGTTTGTTACGGTTCAGCACAATGGCTGAGGAGATAGCATTTTTGTGTTGTCTACATGTCTTTCCTGTAACCATATGAATGTTCAAAAGGTAGACTGGCTTACTTCACTCTCCATTGATGCTCTGCAGAGGACTCGATGATCCCTAAAAATGTCTGTAGGTGTGCATGCTATGTGTGTTTTTGTATGAGCGTATGTATGTGTGTAGACTGGTGCCTTACCTGGGATTAGATTCTCTGCCTTGCACTGACTGCCCACTTTGTGTCAAAATAGGGTCCCTCACCCCCATGAACCTGAAGTGCATAAAATGGATAATATCAGAACAAATTGAAGAAGTGTCTATTATATTCCCTAGGCAACAGAAGTAGACAATAAGCCAATCTTGTCTACCCATGGAGTGTTTTCAGCATTCTAAGATGTATGTAATCCAACACTAATACAGTTTAGTATTCCTCCTGTTCATACAGCAGCTTCCTCCAGACAGTTATCACCCAATTTGTTTCTTTATCTCTGTTCTTTTCTGGCTGAGTTTTCATCCATCTTAAAAGTATTATCCTTATTTACTTAACCCCTCCCCTCCCACCTACCATATATGAATACTTATTGCCTTGCTTCTTCTTTCTTCCTCTATCCTAACTTGAACGTAATTAATATATTGTTACAGCTGCATTCAGCAAGTGCTTCAGTTGATGAAAAGGGAATTGCTGACTTGTGCTAATTCTCATTTCAGACCTCACTGTAGCAATACAAATGCACTGTGTTACTTACTGCAAGATAAGAAAACAGTGGGGTTAAGGAAGTTTTCCTTTTCCTCATGGTTTGCGATTTCAATACCCCCTTCAAATATATATTTTTATTTGCTTGTTTTCAATAGTGTATCCCAGCACTGTAATTTTCTTTCTAATGTTTAATGATGTCTTATATTGCTTCTTTAACCTTGCTGCAAATTATACTTTTATTCTTCATTTGGTTGTCATTTTTTTGTTGCATATATAACACTTGCAACACTTGCAACCCTTCTTCCGTTATACTATTTGACTCACTTTAAAAACTGTGATCACAATGAGTATTTGGCTTCACTTCAACATCTATGATTACTTTAGCTGCATCTAAACTGTGATCACAATGAGTATTTGGCTTCACTTCAACATCTATGATTACTGTAGCTGCATCTAAACTGTGATCACAATGAATATTTGGCTTCACTTCAACATCTGTAATTACTGTAGCTGCATTTAAGGGTTTTGATTATTGTAGTGGCAACACAAGGAATGACTGAGTTCACTGCACCTTCTCTGCAGTAAATTATAGCACCTAAATCCAATAGTTCAAGTCTAATCTGTCACTATTATTCATATTACTTTGAAAATGTATTTGTATAGTACATTGTTGCAGGTCATTTTCTTAATCCATTGATTGTATTACATCTGCTGAATTTAACAACTCAATGTCATTATGAATGATATTTATTGTATTTTATCCCTGGGGACTTTTCCCTCCTTATGTTCCCCATGAAAAATTTGCTCTTTTCAGAAGGGCTTTAGGATGAAAAATTTGTCTAGGCTGAAAATGGCCCACAAGAGCAAATAGCCTAGCACTAACATATGAACTACTATTACCCATTCATCGATTCAATCCTTCTTCTGTCTTGCACTCCTGTCACCTTACTCAGTAGGGCTGACCCAGTAAACAAACAAGCAATTAAATAAATTCTACCTCCCTTCTATACCCAACCTCTGCCTTAATATTTCTCCACCTGCCCTATATGCCTTTTCAAGTGCCTATGTGTATTCTCTCTGCCATATGTTATCCCAGTATGCATTCCATAGGTCTAGAACTCTCTCTCTGTGAAGAAGTATTTTCAGATATTTGGGAAGCAAATCTACTGCACGAACCACTTCCTTCCCATCTTCTTGATGGGATCTTGTGTACCAATATAATGCCATCCCCATCTACTTTGGTATCAAGTGAGATGAGCTCTAGTATATCCCTATTAAGCTCTTAAGATCACTTGTAAGTCGGTCATAAAAAAATTGATTAGGTTTGATGGAGAGTTGCTTCTGGCCACAGTATAATTTGCTTGCTATCCTGAAACTTCTTATCTTCTGGAAACATACTAGCCTTAGCATCAGGATTCTCTCCATAGCTTCCTTTACTGTATAAATGCTTTAGACTCATATTTTATCATTTTATTTATTTTTCATTTGTTTACTGGGAATGTCTGACTGGGCCAGAAGCCAGTTTTCAGCTGAGGTTCGGGGAGAAAAGCTCCAGTACAGTACTTTAAAGAAACAACTGCAATGACAGTTGTTAATATAGAGAAATATGTTTGGTTACAGTTTGGATAAATTAACAGAGAGTACTAAGAATTTGCATCAGAGACAATGAGCATAACATCACAGCATATTCATGGGAAAGGTAGAATGAGCAATAACAGAAAAAAAACTATAAACAATATGCAATACACAAAAGATTATTAATAACAGAACAATGGTTTCTTTCCCAATAAAGCTTGTCCCATAAAATGTCTAGTTGGCAGTATATCAAAATTGTCCACTGGATTATAAGAACGTATGCATACTGAATATGATACATATTCTTGTCATGTATTTGTCTAAATATATCACTCAACCTGAGAGACCTCAGGTTTGTAACTAAAAAGATCAGTGGCCCCAAAAGCCTTGGTTATCAGGATATACTGACAACCTTCTCTCTGTACTGACGGTGTTAGAGACTCAGCTGTGGACATCTGCGTCTAGCCTTTTGAGCCATAAAACATCTAACCTCTATGACTTCTTATTTCTTTGCAAAACAAAACAGTTTACCAAATATGTGGTTAAAGGAATGATGATGTAAGTCCCTTTAACTATATATTTGTTTGTCCTTTATTTTGCAGAATGACCCTGATTTTGGTTCATGTTTCTATTCTGCTCATAAGATGTATGGGTTTCCAGCAAACTGTTGGAAACTGCAGTCAACACTTAATGTCAGAATTTGAGTTTTAGACTTCATATACTTCAGAAATTGCCTGCTAATGAAAATCTGGTTATTCTAGCAGTTAACATATGCATGAGCAGTATTTAAAAATCTGTGTCAGACCAGATTTTGGGCCTTTTTTAAGCACCTTTATTGAATTATCACTTGTAACATAGGCAAATTTACATTCCTGGCAAAGTGCTGAGCATTAGAGTTAGTAAATAGACAATTGAATTCCAGAATTCATATCCATTAGAAAATGAATACTAATGTCACCTCTGTTGTTTTGGAAACTGTCTAAGTATAAAAGAACAATATTTAAAAGATGACTGTGAGTTTGGGCCTTTGCTCCCCCCCCCCCCCAATTATTTTAGGCTTTATCCACAAGTTTTGTACTAAGAGGTTGAAAGGTATGTTTGTGTGTTTTACAGTCACTTGAAATAGATTGTGTGGACATAATTTTCTTTTGATTTATGTTACTACAGTCTGATTTCTGAGATGTGCACAAGCATTCCTAATAATTGTTGGGTCTAGGTCTGTCTATAGATGATAATTACTGACTGCCATTGCTTAGTCATTATTCTGGCTTTGCAAGACTATGAAATTTTTGAGAAGCAAGTTGGAATACTTTACTGTGACTACTGCTTATGTGAAGAAAAAGATGAAACACATTATTTGTGTACTTATTATTTTTTAGCACAGTCACTCATCTAAGGTGTGTCCAATCAATATAGTAGCTATAAACCTGGGTGGGGTAAATGTCCATCTGTAGATAAAAATCTTTCCCTTCTGTTGCTGGATCATTTTAAACAAATAGATTCTGTATCTGCATGACTAGTATTAATTTGTGTGAAGTTATGTTGCAATACTTAATTGCTGCTACACTTATTAGTGTGTTTCTATGAAATAAACTTGAAATGCATTACTGTGACAGTTATTTTTATCACCATCAAATGTCGGAGGTGTAGTCTGTTAGCAAAGTGGCTATAATCACCTATTTTTAATGAAAATAAGTTACCATCTTGTCATCTGCTTATTGTAAACAATATTTAGTCTGATTGTACAGGACTAGGCTACATATGTGGGAAGCTGAGAAGCATGTCTATGGGCCATTGTTTTACATCCGAGAGAAAGGGTGGTATAATCTATGAAGGAGGATATTAAAATGAAAGAATAAGACAAAAGACAATTATTCTCTTCTTTACCTTTATCAAATTGTTACCCATCTGTTCAGCTGTGATGCTAAATCACCTAGGTTATGTGTGGAACTTGTTCACTGTGATCAGTGCACTACACCAGTAAACAAAAAAATAAGCAAGCAAAGATAATTTCAGTGAAAAACAGACCTGTCATACTTCATGTTTAACTACAGAAATACTACACAGGTGGCAATAGGTTTGTCTTCACCAGAAATGCTTATATCACAAACACTGGAACTGCATTAGACTTGCAGCTTCCAGATTTAAAGCAATATTGTGAGCTCTGATGAAGACAGAAAAAAAATCAGGTTAAGAAATTTTTCACTTAGTTAGGAAATCTGTATGGACAAATGATTCTAGGCAGGTTTGGGATTTACAAGAATTTTTGGAATTTAGTGTATACTAAAGCCTAGTTCCCTGGATTCAGAAACATGCCTTACAAGACTTCCCAAAGGCTACAGTGGAGATAAGAGACATAATGCGTAGGAAATCTTGTTTAAATTGATAATTGCCTTCTAGCTGCATCAATTAACTATAAAATTCAATTACAGAAATAATAGTGCTGTTGCGATGAGGACTAGGTTTACAATAGTGGTTAAAGAAGTCTCCAACAGTAGTGTGCAGGTTGCATGCACTCAAGTATGCCCAGTGCAACTTAGCAGCTCTACAAGAATAGCTGAACAGTGATCATGGGCATTGGAGTTCCTGTGAGGAGGATGTATGGCCAGTGAGAACTAGCTTTGCAGACAGTCAGAACCCACATGTGAGCCTGAAAAAGGTAAGAAGATTCACTGTTCAATGCAAAGATATTCATATGCTTGTTACCACACACACAGACACCTAATGTATTTCTAATGTTGGATCTAAGTAACTCACATCTTAATCTGTTGTGAAAGAAGAGAAGCCTACAGTGAAGTCTTTAGAATTACCTATTTTTAGTTTGCATAGACATATTATGCCTAAAATGTAGGTGCCCATTGAAATTCTAATGATTGTGCTGTTATCCATACAAGTACAAAACGCAAGTTAAGGAGAATACAAACCATGTCTAAAAATATGGTGTGAGTATTCCCCCTCCTCTGAGGTAGGGTAATTTTAATTACCTACAGAGGTGTGGGAAGGCATGGATCCCACAATTGGAGTGCTAAAGGGAAAATACTTTAAAGGTAGAACAAGTTTAGAAACTCACTGCAATTTCCTGGCATAATCACCAATTCATTTTTGTAGTGTTAGCACACACACAGTATTTTGTTTTGTTCTTGTAATATGAGCTCTAAAAAGAATACTTCTACTCATCAGAATCACTAAATTAGCAGAATTTAAACATTCCAAAGAGAAAACTTTGCTCAGGTTTCACTACAGGTCCATTTGTGCTGAAGATTATGCCACATTTCTGAATAATGCCCCAAACACAGGTACTAAAAATTGTTGGACAGCTTACCTTTCAATGCTGAAAACAAGGAAATAAAAATAATTCCTGAAAAGAAAAGGGAAATAAAAGGCAACTAAGCATTTTGGAAACAATGCCAGTTAAAATATATAACTTAATAAATCCATGTTAAACATGCCAAGGCTTTTTAATTTAAATTGCAATACATATGACTGTACAAAATAATCTGAAGATCAAGGCGATTTAACTGCACTCATTCGGGCTTTAACTTCTAGAATGGACAATATCACGCACAAACTTGACGCTTTGGATAAGCATATTGAAGCCACACTGAAAGCGGATTCATTTTCGACAGCTAACTTAGGTTTGCCTTTAAATGTCCCCACTACCGGAGGAACATATAATTTGACTGATTTTAACCTTGAAGGGAGTGTGTGCTCTATTCAAGCCGGACAACGTAGCCATAATCAGGAAGTCGCTTCTAATGCACAGACCGTTTTGCATCTCGGCAAGACATTGCCAACGAGAACGATTGAGCAAACTAACTCGGTTAATTTACCGATGCCTCCAGGTCTCACAGGGATCCCTAACTTTGGCGTTTGGATATACAACATGGACAATTTAGTGTTCGGGAATCAAGCTGACAACCCTGTTATCGGAACTGGATCTACAGCAGTAAGTGAAACCTCTATAAACAATTTATTGAAAGATTTTGACACTAAATTGTTGAAGCTGAAAAAGCTTCAACTAGAAGTAGCTTATTTCCATCAATGTATCAAAGACAAAATTATCCCTAAGGGACTACGTTCTAACTTTTGCCCGACTGGTCTGTTTTATAATACTGACTTTCTAAAAGAACTGGGACAGCTGTTTGACAATCAAGGGTTCCAGTTGTTGGAGCTTATTATTAAATTTTATAACATTGAGATAACTAAGCTCATTGAAGAAGTTAACACCCTTGACGGCAAACTTAAGTTGAACCTAGAATTTGAGAGATATAAGTATGACTACACCAGAATTTTTTCCAGTATAGATGGGGTAATAGAGGAATTTAAGGCCACAAAAAATAAGAAATTAGGAAGGGATAGGCTGAGTTATACTAATAACTCAGCATACCCTAAACTGAAAGCCCTTCCTAATCGACAAATTCCTAATTCATTAAATGAGAGGGTGAATGAAGACGTTCCTTTTGGAACATCAGATGAAAGTGGGTCAATAACTGATGGAAATATTTCCCACAGCTTTGCTAATAAAACACCTGAACGGAACAACGGAGGGAAAATGTCTAATACTAGGAGTAATAACCCTAATAATGGTCTTAAACGACGTGAAGAGGGCAATACGGACCATTTTTTAGGGAAAAAGAACTCTCGACAGCCTTTCAAAAAGAACTGGAACAACAAAAACTGACTATAAAGACTGATGTGGACAATAATTCTGAAAATGCTTTGACCATATTAACTAATATGAAAGGTGATTTTAAAATATACAATTCCTCATCCTTCCAAGTTAATCCATGTTTAGTGGAGTTATTAGCATATGGCAATAATTTTGTCCCTACCACTGGTTGTAATTTGGTCAAGACAATAATTGACCTTAAATGTTTTGTTAGAAAACTAAACTTGAAACTTTTGTTTAACAACACTGGGGCAGCTAGTGATTTAGGGCTTAAACTTGCAAGCACTTATAATCCACCTTTGCATATTGGCCTACTGCTTTTTGAGAAGATTTGTGAATTAGATTTGAGGCATTTAACTTCAACTAATCACTCCAAGATGAATAACATCACAAATAATGCCTCTGAAGAACAAATGTTGCAGTTAGATTTGTTATGTAAGGCCCAGGTCAGAGTTATTAAGCCAGACAAAGGGGGTGGCCTTGTTATCTTTGACAACTGCAAATATGTTAACGCGATGGAAACCATTCTTGAAGGGCCTGCTTATACACCTTCATCCTTAAATGAAATGAACATCTCACATTCTAGAAATAGAGGCTACTTTAGGGACCTCTTTATTAATGGAGACATTGACATAGACATTTATAACTATATAGACATTAAAATGCCCAAGACCCCAATAATATTTGGGATCCCTAAGATCCACAAAGATGTACACAATTCACCATTTCGTGCACTTATAGACAGTCGCCTCTCTTTAACTTATCCATGTTCTCAATTAGTAGAGAACATTTTATCTAAATATTTGAAGAATGTACCTCATATTTGTAAGGACTCTTGGTCGTCCTTGGAAAAGATACATAAAGTGGAATATAGTACTTACAACTTTCTTACTATAGACGTTGTAGACTTATACACTTCTATTCCGCATTTGGAGGCATTAGAATGGATATCTCTTATGCTAATAGACCTTAAAGCTACAAAAAGTGAGATTGATGTAGTCACTCAACTACTTGATATAATACTTTCATCTAACTTTTTCTCATTCAATGGAAAATACTACTTGCAGAAACAAGGAGTGGCAATGGGGTCCCCATGTGGGGCCAGTGTTGCAAATTTATTCATGGCACACTGGGAAAAGATAAACATATTTAATAACACCCAAAGTAAGGAAAAAGTTAAATTCTATACTAGGTACTTGGATGACATCTTTATTTTATTAGAGGGTGACCTTGAGTATGCTATAAGTTTTGTTTCTGCCCTCAATGAAACTACAACTTTTTTGAAGTTCACCTCAAAGTTTTCTGAGAGTGAAATTGACTACCTTGACATTAAGTTGAACAAGGATGTCATGAAGGGCGAATATTTTTCCAGTATTTATAGAAAACCTACTTACTGCAACTCTTTACTGCATTTCAAAAGTTGCCACCCATTTAAACAAAAGAAAGCAATAATTAAGGGACAATTGATTCGAGCGTCCAGGATTTGTAGTACCGAACAACTTTTTTTAAGAGAATGTAATCTATTAAAACTCATGTTTACTAATAGAGAGTACCCTATTCACCTCTTTGACGAGTTATTTGATGAAGTTAACAACAAAAGATCTTTGGGTTATTATTCCCCTCTCTTACCGAATAAACAAGTGTCTGAACCAATTAATAATTCAATATTGGATATAACTTTAGAGAGTAATGTAATATTTAATAATATCCCTAATTACACTCTTAGTACTGATAATTCAGTAAGTAACAACTTTGAAAGTAGTTTTATCACTACATTTAGTACAGATTCTAAGACAATTCAATTTATTCTATATAAAAATTGGTACTTTATCTCCAATAACCAACAATTATTGGATAAATTAGGTAAGAAACCTAAGATTACGTATAGAAGGGGTAACAATTTGAAAACATTACTGCAGAGGCACAATACATCAATCTCGACAACTAGGGTGAAAGGGTCATTTCAGTGTGGACATTGTAATTATTGTCACCTTGTGAAAACGACCAGTGTTTTCTCTATCCGTGAAAGAAATTATAGAATCAATCACAAATTGAATTGTGAGTCTAGATCTATTATTTACTTGGCATCCTGTAATTATTGCCAAGCTTTCTATATAGGTAAATCAGACAGAAGATTAAGGGATAGAGTTTACGAACATGTCTACGCTATGAGGAAACAAAATAATGAGAACGCGCTGGCTAAGCACATTTCTAAAAACCAGGGACATAGTTTTGAATTTACTGTAATAGACCAGGTATTAAATACAGTAAGAGGTGGACCTGTCTCATTAATATTGGAAAACAAAGAATTAGAATGGCAACTACTCCTGGATGCTTTTTCTTACCCTGGTTTGAACGAGCATTGTAATATTGCATGCATATTGAGAATGAGAAGTTATAAACTTTAATATAAGTTAACTTTCAGTCATAACTGTTATGATGAGTAATTGTTATGCTTTTAAGCAATGTTGATACCATTGGTTAGACTAATATATTTATGATAGCGCAGCATAGTGTACATCTTTTAAGGTCTGGGGAATGTTTAGTAATGGTTGTAATATAAGTAATAACTTTAGAGTTTACCACAATGTGGTTAATGTTATAACATGTGCTACATCATTAAAATTTTCAGGAGGATTCCTTTTCAAGGTTAAGAAATTTATTTTTAGTAATTACATATATCAGTTGGGGTATCTAAGGATGGGAAACTGTTATAAAGCTTATTGAATTATCTCATAAGAACATATATATATTTTTTAATCACTTGTATTTGTAAATAAGTGTTATATTTATTAATTCTTTATTCTTTTATACTAAATATTTTTATATAATGTTTTCACATAATGTTTTAGTTTATGTATGCGTTTCATTACAATGAAGGCTTGTGTTTTTAATTTGGAGTGTTTCTTTAAACTGCCTTGATGCTTGGAGCACGCATTGACGTGGATATAAAAGCTTGAATTGGCGGGTTTTTCAAATTACCTCTGAAGAAGCTGTAGCAGTGTCTCCAGTGAAAACGCTTTTATTATTTTTAACTAATAAACTTGGCGTTAAGGTCTTTTTCACTTGCTGAGTTTTTTTCTGAAAGTTCGCTTTTTATTGGTGTTGGCTTGTAACGTTCGTGGGCTGTTTATGTACAGTGTGGATTTTAAGAAGGGCTTGCATTACAAGGTGTCTGCATATTTGTTTGTACAAAATAATCCACATGCCAAAGTATACATAGCATACATGTGGCTATGCATTAAATCTGGTAATCTGTCCAGATATAATTAAAGATATGAAAGTGCTTACTGAAGAGTCCAAGTGTATTCCTTGGTTTTAAACTGGCTTTTATTTTATTTATTATTTTTACATCAGTTAGTTTTCTTTTTCACGGTTCCTGTTCGGTTCTCAGCTAAACCGTCTTCTGTGTGGAGACATGCGTGAATGGGCGTACCTTCGTTGAAGGTTGTGCATCAGAGCTGGCAACTCGGCACGTAAAAATCTGCTGCCAATCATTAGCGAACCGGAGTTCCGCTGTGGCGACCCCTAACCGGGAAAAGCCATAAGACACAACAACTCTATCCACTTCACAGACAATAAAGTAGAAATGAAAAGTTTTTTATGGTTATCAAATAACTTTTTATTTATTAATGCTGTATCAATCTATAAAGTATTTAGTTTCTACATTCTTTTTTTATACAAACCTTATATCTAACAAAGAGATTTTAACATGAGGGGCAACAGCTTCTGTAGTAATTTGATATGCCAGTAATATTTAAATACACACAAAATTTATATAAAACACACACACACACACACACACACACACACACACACACACACACACACACACACACACATTTATATATACATTTATTTACACACACACACATGCACACACATTTATATATACATTTATTTACACACACACACACACACACACACACTCACATTTATATATACATTTATTTACACACACACACACACACACACACACACACACACACACACCAAATTTGAAAGGTCAATTATGGAACAGCATTCTTTAACCCTTTCACACTTATGCCTAAATACCATGCATTTATGATTATGTAGTACCCAGGCAACCACTTACAGTATTATGAGCCAAATCTTATAACTGCTTACTCAGTAAGACAATGCTTAAGTGGATAATATTAACATCCATAGCCCAATCTGGGAGTCTCATTCACTGAGGGTGAGAGCAAAATTGCAGTTTCTTAAATGAGTAAGCCTTGCATGTAATCCAATCAAAATATATTGAACAAGACAGAACAAATATCTCAAGATACATTTCAGCAAGATCACGTAAAAGGTCAGGTAAAATTGCTGGTAAATAAGATAATAAAGCAACCACCAATTGCCCCATTCCTACTATTATGCCCAAAATGATGGTCCTTTGGTATCTGAAAGGGTATCACTGAAGGCTTACCTTGAACTTTATCCTGGCCACACCCATAATGCAGATTGCAAAAAAACTGCCTCAGCTACATTCATTTGGTCTGAAACCTGTGAACAAGCTAACGTAAGGCTATACTACATATGACTTTGTGTATAAAAATCTGAGTATCTATGTAACGTTTGGTGTAAGCCAAAGTTCCAAACTGAGATTTCAGGTGGGACTCTCATAGATGCTTGGGGAAGACAAAGAAACTAACTCCATATTATCAACCTAAGCAAAATTTGTTTCCATTGGACAGAAACTCATGTACAATGTGCATCTTTTTATGTAGTAGCTAAAGACTGCCCCTCATATTTTTGTAGAACTGCCTGCATGCAGTGGTAATAAGTTATATGGCCTTAAATTGTCCATCGACCATGCAGAAATTAAATCCCAGAGTTAGCAGACAATATGTTGCATAGAAATCAGCATCATTGCAGGTGCATCATCTGCTGGAGATACAGAAGTGAAATTAAGATTACTTGCATGGGATGGAGCAAGGTTCAAGGCTGACCAGTGAATGGGGGGACCATGATGGAACAAGGCCATCATTTTATAGCCGATTTACATACACAAACAAATGGGAAAAGCAGGTAACCTGACCACTTTAGCACAGATATCAACTACACCCATTAATCACTACAAAGTGGCTTGAAACAAGTTTTTACTGCAAAAATAAGTTGTGCATAGTTGTTTTAAAACTTTCAAAAGTGACTATACATGGAACAGGGCACAACTTCTTTACAACAATAGGTACCAGCTTCCTGAAACCATATGGCTTGGAGAAATGAAAATATAAAGGTACCACCTGTTTCCTGAAGTAAAGTGGTTTCATTTAACTGAAAATAAAAGCTGAAATGTTTATTAAGCCATTCTGGTTTCATATCTCTTAAACTGCAAAAGTGCTGGCACTACTAAAACAGTTTCAATTCTCTGAAGTTTAGAGACTACTGCCCAAGTTAGAGCATTTAATTTAATTTAAGGTAAAAGGACTACTAAAAGATGTTGCCTTCATGTGAGAAGTACTGTAGATACAAAACTGAATACTTCTTTTATATTAAAGCATCCTGTTGTAACTATCGATTCCTATGAGATGACACAGATGTCATTGCTGTAAACAAGTTCATCAGTGCCCCATGGTTTTGTTGCTATGCAACAACAGTTGTGACCTATAGCAATAATTATGCCATTGCACATACGAGTTACATATTCAGAAAAAATATGGACAAAATTAGTCACGGTGATAATACATCATATACAACTGTGCATTTAAACCATATTCTTTAGGCAAAAACCAGTACAGAAGCATGTGCACTGTGGCTAGAATATCTGCCTCACACTTTATAGACCCCTGGTTTTATTCTCAGAAGTGCCTTCTATGGGAAATTTGGATGTTCTCCAAACTCCCTGTGCTTGTTTAGGTTGCCATTAAAAGTCTTGAAACACATGACAGCAAGTGAACTGACAATGCTAAATTGTTCTTACTACAGGTGTGCGTGTGTGCTCTTACAATGGGCTGCTGTGCAATTTGAGGTTCCACCTATTACATGCTAAGAAGGGATTCAACCCTATGTAATCTTGAAAGTGGGTAAAGAAAATTGGGGAAAGGTGACTACAAATCAATATGATACATTTTTGGCTGAGGCCTGGAAACCAATACCAATAAACAATGCATAAGAATATCAGTATTACTATTACTGATGACATGGTGGGTGTGAGTGTTATGTAATGCATTTACAGTTCTTCTACAAGCCTCCACTCACTACGTTTTCAAACATTAAATGTCTGTATTATACAAAGAATTCCATCTGTTATATTTTAGGGAAGGGATAATAACATAAAAACAGTCATATATAGAGAGACCTAACAAATGTTCTGAAATAAAGAAATGGAATGCACTCAGGAAAGAAAATTAAGTCAAATAATGTTAGAGAACTGAAGATGAAAAGTACAGTTTTGTACACTTACCATAAATGTAGATGTTTGAGTGTATTCACTGTTGCAGTCATTACATTTGGGTAATCTGCTGGCAGGTTGCCCTCAGTCAGCCTGAATATCAAAGTCTTGGGTCCTGCATCGGTTGCTGTCTCCTCTTCCATGACGTCAGGTTGTCAGGGGTATAAAACATGCAGCTGATGCCATTTTATTCAGTTTTTCTTGCCCCAGATGTCAGGTGCCCCCCAAATGGGGAGCAAAAAAAAAAAATATATATATATATATATATATATATCAATAGCAATATATATGTAAATGCACTTTTAGCAACATAAACTTTACCTTCATCTAAAAGCAAATACACCACAAAGGCTTTAGAATATAGTGAAGGAAAGAGAAGTTCTAGAAAAAAAGGGGATTGTGGGTGGGTAACCCGGACTGCAACAGTGAATACACTCGAACATCTACATTTATGTTAAGTGTACACAACTGTACTATATTCTTCGTGTTTCACTGTTGCAGTCATTACATTTGGGTAGAATCCCAAAGCTATGGAGGGGAGGATGGAACTAAATAGCATTAGGAGCAGCTATAAGGCCATGCAAAACTGCAGTGGCAAAGCCTGCCCTGGACGTAGAGAAGAGAGGCAAATGATAATGCTGTGTAAAAGTATGAACAGAGCTCAAGTAGCAGCTTCTAGAATGTCTTTGGTTGAAACTCCTCTGATAAAGGCTGGCGAGGTAGAGGCAGCCCTGGTGGAATGTGACCCGATTCCCCTGGGCACTGGTTTACCATGATGCAAGTAGCAGAAACAAATGCAGTGGCTTATCCACTTAGAAATGGTCTGCTTTGATATAGCCTTCCCCTCTGATCCTGCAGCAAATGTCACCAGTAGTTGCTCAGACTTTCTTAGAGATTTGGTCCTGTTTAAGTAGAATCTTAGTTGTCTGTGTATGTCCAATGAATGCAGAATCCGCTCCCCCTTGTTCTGCGGATTTGGGTAAAATGTTGGCAGGTGAATAGTTTGGTTAAGAGCCACACTGGATACCACCTTAGGCATAAAGGAAGGATTGGTCCTGAGGGACACCCTGTCCGGGTAAAATGTAATAAAAGGCTCCACAGCCATGAGGGCCTGTAGTTCTGAAACCCTTCTTGCTGAAGTGATTGCCAAAAGGAAAGCTGTTTTCCAAGATAAAAACTTTATATCCGCAGTAGCTGCTGGTTCAAAAGGAGGCAGGGTGAGTTTTTCCAGCACAAAATTTAGGTCCCATGCAGGAGTTGGTGATCTTCTGGGAGGCCTTAATTTTTTGGCCCCTCTAAGATACTGTTTTAGCAGAGGATGAGAAAATATGGGAGGCTCCGTGTTGTAATGAGCCAAGATGGCAGAGGCATGGATTTTTATTGAAGAAAAAGATAGGCCCTTGTCAAGCATCTCAGGCAAGTATTGTAAAAACTGAGGAATATTTGGTTTTGCTGTATCCGTTCCTTGTGCTTGGTTCCAAGCACAGAATCTCTTCCATTTATCAGCATAAGATTTTCTAGTACTAGGCGTTCTGGCTTCCAAAATGACATCCATCACAGATTTACTGAGAGGTGTTGTTTGAATAATTGAACCTGGCAGCATGGCTGATCATGCAGAGTTTGGAGCAGAGTGTGCAGAATTTGATTGCTCTGCTGAGACAGTAGATGAGGTATTTGAGGCAAGTACCAAGGAGGGAATTGAGACATATTCCTAAGAATTGGGTACCAGTGCTGGTGAGGCCATTCCAGGGCAATTAGGATCATTTTGTTTTTTCCTGTCTGACCTTTAGTAAGACCTTGGAGAGAAGAGCCAGAGGAGGAAAGGTGTAGAGATAGGGCATCCACTTTCCATGCTTGTCTGTGATAAGTCCTTGTGCAGAATTTGTCCAGTTGATAATTTTGGGGAGAGGCAAATAGATCTATGTCTGGGCTCCCCCATTTCTGTGTTATCATGCTGAAGACTTGTGGATCCAGTTTCCACTAGTGAGGGTCCATAAGATTTCTGCTTAGGTTGTCTCCCAGAGTATTTTGTTTTCCTGGCAGGAATTGAGCTTGAAGATGTACTTGGTAAGTCAAGGCTATGTCCCACAATGCCATGGCTAGTATGCAAAGGGGGTAGGAATGCATACCCCTCTGCTTGTTTATTTACCACATAACTGTGGTGTTGTCCATCTTTATCAGTAGTTGTCCTGGATGAAGTAAGTCCTTGAAGGCTGTCAGGGCATTCTGAACAGCTAGCATCTCTTTCTGGTTGATAAGCGGATGCATTTGTTTTGGGCTCCATATGCCCTGAATGCATCTCCCCGCCAGGTGGGTCCCCCCAAGCATAGTCTGATGCATCTGTAGTTAGGGTTTGGGTGGCAGGAGGTAGAGTGAAAGACTGTCCCTTGTTGTGGTGACATGTCTCTGCCCACCAAAGAAACTCCTGTTGTAGGCAGGGAACAAGAGGAATCATTGTTTCCAGACTGTGACAATGTTGACTCCATGCACTTTTTAGATACCACTGAAGTTTCCTTATATGCAGTCTTGCATATGGAATTAGTAGAATGCAGGATGCCATGAACCCCAAAGCCTGCAGAATTTGTCTTGCAGATAACTGGGTTTTTGTTGCTATCTGTTTGAAGTATATAGTCAGTTGCCTTTGTTTGTCTGGCGTAAGGTAAGCCATCTGGGCAGTTGTATTTAAGCTTGCACCCAGGAATGTAATTTTTTGAGAGGGTACCAGTTGTGATTTATTTTTGTTTATTGTATACCCTAGGCATGTTAGAAGCCTTTTTACAAATGCCAGATGTTGAAGAAGAATGTCCTTGTTTTCTGCTTGAATGAGACAGTCATCCAAGTAAGGATAGATTTGTATGCTTCTTTGTCTGCAAAATGCAATTACTGGTGCCAGGCACTTTGTAAAGATGCTGGGCACAGTAGATAAGCCAAAGGGCAGTGCAGAGAATTGGTAATGCATAAAACCTGCCTTGAAGCGGAGGTATTTTCTGCACGATTCCCTTACTACGATATGCAGGTATGCCAAGTCTAGAGTCACTAACCAAGCGGTCCTGCCCAGCATGGGCAGTAGCTGCTGTAAAGTCAGCATTTTGAATTTTGGGATGTCCAAGAACATGTTCAAAATTGATAAGTCCAGTATTGAACACCAGGCATTGACTTTTCTGGGTACCAGGAACAGTCTTGAATAAAACCTTTGTCCTTTTTCCTGTTCTGGCACTGGTTGAATAGCCCCCATATCCATGAGGGACGCAACTTGTTTCTGAGCCTTTGCCCATTGATTTTGTGGCAGATCTGGGCAACCGTTTGGAATTGGCAAAGTATGGAAATGAAATCTGCACCCCTTGGATACTATGTTTAATACCCAGTTGTCCTGGGTAATTAACTGCCAATTTTGAGCATGAAGTGCTAATTTTCCCCCCAAGGGGGCTGCCAAAAGATAAGTGCTTAGTGATGGTAGAGGGAAGTCATTGAGACTGCTTACTGTAGGGTTGTGCTTTGTTCCCTCCAGATTTGGAGGTAGAGGCACTCCATTGCTTTGACCTGTAAGAACCCTGTGATTTGTATCTAGAGCCTTTTGAGCATCTGGATTTGCCTTCTGAGGCTCTGTTGGACACAGTAAAGGACCGGTTTTTAGAAGTTCGGTGCCTACTGAATCTGGATGGCTGCACTTGTAAGAAATCTTTTACAGTTTGCATAGATTTAGCTTTGTCTTCCATTTTCTTTAAAACCTCTTCTGCCTTATTACCAAAGTATCATGCTGTAAAGGTGCATCCAACAATTTAGCCTTAACATGATCAGGCAGATTTTGCTCCTTGAGCCAGGCATGCCTTCTAATCACAGAACCAGTAACTGTGGCCCTGCAAGAGGCCTTCAAGGAATCAAAACCACATTGCAAAGTATCCTTTTTCTGCTGCATGCAATAATTCCTGTAATTCTTTATTTTCCACACAATCAGAAATCAACATCATTTTCTGTTTCAATAAGCCCATAACATGCTGTTGATATTTGGCAGTTTAAGGCCCTAATTGCCAAGGTTGCAGACATATAAACCTTCTTTCCCCATCTATCCAGAACCCTGGAATCTCTATCCAGAGAGGGTAGGATTTTTGGCTGTAGAGGCCTTTATACCTTTGGGACCCTGTGAGATAGTTTCAGGATCAGCAGCAGGATTTTTGAATAAAAATTTGTGGGAGTCAGGAACCCTGTAATATCTGTCTGGCTTACTAGGAGCCGGAGGTAGGGAATCAGGAGCAATGCTTGATTCTGAAAACACATCATCAGCAATGTCTAATACAGGAGGTATAGCCAAAGGCCTATGCTGAGGAAGGAGGAGGAAATCCCTAAGCCTCTTTTTTGATTCAGAGAAATCCTGACTCTCCCAATGAAAATGTTCCCTTAAAGTATGCAAGGTTTCTCCAAAAGAATAATCCTCAGGAGGAGATGCAGATGGGATGGATTCTTCTGCATCTGAATCCTCATAGGGTGGTATAGAAAATTCCTGATCAGAAGAGGAATCAGAAGAAATAGAAACCTGATCTGAAGATTCATAATCAGTGTCTTGCCTAGGCCTCTTAGGGGGGGTTGGGAACCCCTGATCAAGGTAATTAAGTCCTCAGCCATTTTGATAATCTGTTTTTTAGGCATAGGGGCCTGAGCACGTGGCTCATGCATCATTTTTTTTAGACTTAGAAGTTGTTTTTGTTTTTGAAGCTGGCTTAGGTTTTATATAGAAATGTTAAGGCCTGAAAACACCCTCAGAAGCCGGTGCCTGCTCAGCAGCTCCGGACCCATCCGAGGGAGAGACATCCGCAGGTACAATACTCTGAGAATCTCGTGGCATACCGGACTCCGCATGGGTCTCGGTAGAGGCCTGCGACTCAAAAGTAGCGGGTATCAGGGGCTGCAAAAGCGTCTCACTGAGTACCGGCAAACTGGCGACTGGCTTAGGAGAAGCTTCATAATCTGTTTTGGACCTCGACGGTCTGTTTCTTTTTCTTTGCGTTTTTTGTGAACTCCGGTAGTCGGATTGCTATCCAACGACATTTCAGGGTAATTAAATCTGGATCCAAAATATTTTGAAGCAAAAATATACTGATGCTTAATAGTGCGTTGGTTAAATCTAGCACAAAACCGACAGTAAGTTACGTTATGATCTGGGCCTAGGCAAGGAATACAGTACAAATGAAAATCCTTATGAGGTATTTGCTTCCCACAAGTAATGCAATTATTAACTTTTACTGACATCGGTAAGGAGCAAGAAAAAGTTTCCCCAATGGGGTACTTAGCTTTAATTGAAGACTTCAGTTCTGAAATTCGAATGCAAAAATTTCAGGAGTCGGCCGACCGGCACTTGCGAACTGCTTCTGCTTCGGGCACCGAGCGGCAAGAAAGACTGAATAAAATGGCATCGGCTGCATGTTTTATACCCCTGACGACCTGACGTCATGGAAGAGGAGACAGCAACCAACGCAGGACCCAAGACTTTGATATTCAGGCCGACTGAGGGCAACCTGCCAGATTATCCAAATGTAATGACTGCAACAGTGAAACACGAAGAACATCTGTGAATTAGGATAAATTAAATTGTGCACATGTACATTTATCCAGCAGACAGTTTATAGCTGTAAAGGCTTAACAACCTATACTCCTCTTCATTTTTAACATGGGTATGGGAATTTCTCAAGTCACTGCTTGAAAATCACGACTTCCCAGTACTTTGGTTCACTTTCTCTTTGTCCATTTCCTAACTTAGCTTTGTTGCTTTTTATTCCAGCATCTGGTTCATCAATCTGTTCTTTCTACTTCCTTGATGTGACTCGGATTTTATTCCTCCCAAACTACTATACATAAAGGAATCAGCCCCCAGTTATTTATTTATTTATTTTCATTTTAAGTATGTTTCATTTTTTAATCCATAATTGGCTCAGGAAACTCCCTTCATATATTCACCACCTTCTCAACACTTCATTTCTATAGCCCCAAGAGCTTATTACCTGCTATTTTCAAATTTTGCTCTGCTGTTCTCAGACATCAATTTTTTGAACCACGTTGACCATACTTTCCCAATACAGTAACACCAATCCATTTTCCAATAAACCCTTTAATCCTTTACAAGATTGTGGGGGTGCCAGCATGTATCCCATCATCCAGAGGGAGAACAACTTTGAAGCTCATTCAGGACAGTGTACGATTCTACCACAGAATGTGCATACACTCATACACTATGAGCATACCTATAGACTATAAGAAAGCCGGCCAGTCAACCTACTATATGCCTTATAGCAGTGGTAGGAAAGTGGATATTTTGAGGAAACACCTGTGGATGTATAGATTCTGCACGGAAGGAATCCCAGCTGAGATGCAACACCATACAATGTATGTTTACCTGCTAATTCATCAATTCATTTTCCAACTAGATAAGTGGACTCATCTTCATGAGCTGTTTTTAGCCCCAAGTCAAACTATGTTGTGCAGTTACAAACAGAAGTAGTGCACAAGCTTCATAATTACAAGCAACGTCAGACATGTGCACTGTATATTTCAGTATATAAATGGAGCTCAGACACCATAGTTGTATATTTCTGATGTAAAACTCATCTGTTATTGGTGGCATGTAGTAGCATAGCAAAGATTATTTCAGTAAAAACAATAGTCTTTTTACTCTATTACTCAAGTTCACGACTAATACTTGCTAGAACATGGCAAGATCATGTGTAAATTCTTAAGTCTAGTAGAGAGCTGAATCTGTCAAACCAGAACTGAGGTGGCTTTATGAAATGTGTTAGCACAGACCTGATCTGCACTTACTGCCCGTCACTGTGAAGATTAATGTTGCACTCATCACCCACAGAACAGTTTATTGTCAAGCGAAGGACAGAAGCAGGAGTTAGTACACTAAACCTATCATGATTTGGAAGACCATTTCTTTCACAGTAAATCAGGTTCCAGTCTGTACATAAAACAGGCACCAAATGTATTCCTGTTAGTGAAGAACGACAAAATCTCCAATTTTGCTTTGACAGATTTGTAGTGAATTAATGCACTGACAGTAGGGACAGACTTTGGATAGAAGGCTGAATGAATTCCAAATGAAGAATAAAAATGCTTTATATAAAAAGCTCACCGAGTTGATAATGGGCTATGAAAATTATATGAATGAGGTTTCAATACTGTTCATGGCAAAATAAGGCAAAAGTTTGAGAAGATATTTACATAAAGGGACATTTTCTAGTAATTGTCCAAATCAAACAAGAACAGTTAAGGTAGGAACTTTGATTTTAGATGAGACAGGTTTGTTATTTTGAAAGTTAAGCAGCTACAATTTTATAATAAATTAGATGCAAATATTTGGAAATCAGACTGCCCATTGAACGAAGATGATGAGGAAAGAATTTATACGGTATCATGCCTAATGTCAGCTGCAATAGGGTCCGGATTGCCCACATCCTTGAATAGTATAAACTGGGCATTAGAAAATGAAGGAAGGAAAGACATTTCTGGAACTAAAGGATTGCTAATCTCTTAACAAGTCTCTCTCTCTCTCTCCCTGTTTGCCTACCACTCATGTGACTTATAATGAAGAGCTGAAACCATATTCTTCCTATGGTATGATCTGGCTTTCTCTCTATGTTCTTTCAGGTGGTTAGAGAAACTTCATAAATGTGCATTATCATATTAAAGAACTGGTGCGTCTGTTGAAATCTGTGTGTGTGGGGGGGGGGTTGTATACATATACGCACAATAAAATAAAACATTTATATAAAATATTATGTAAAACAAAATGAACTACAAGGCTGTGAACTTTTGTTCACCACCACTCAAGAAAATATTGCATATTATAAGTACCATAATTCATTTCAGCATTTTCTGTTAATGTGACAGTACTCTGATATTTACTAATATGCAATGATCACTATATAACGGATACCAAAGATCAGATTGTTCTGGTCATCACTCTGAATAATGCATACTATTGACCTGATAAATGCAACACCCTTTGCTTTTGCTGGAGGCACTAAAGAAGGTACTCGAAAAATATATTACTAAAATGCAACATGTTTAAACTATATTTACACAATCCAGGCCTTTTAATGAATTAATTCATTCTTTAGTGCAATGAATAAACCAAAACAATTATAGACAATATAAATGGTGTAGCAGTAGCTTTTATTCAACAACCACAAGTCGTACACTAATCCGAAGTTGTACTATATATTGCATACTATTTTTCTTGGGGGGGTAGACGCATGAAGAACACATGCATCCCAGTTTTGACCTCCCTATGTCTTCTCTGTCAGACTAGAAAACAATCAATTCTTAATCATCTAAAAAGTATCTGAACAGGTTTTGCATCAATATGTATGTTGTCTACAACACAAAATTGGGTCAAGCAGTTAGGTAGAGGGGCAAGAGCCTTAATCCATTGTTTGACTTCGACAAGTCCTATCACAGAATGAGGCATTTTTGAAATGAGGCATTTTATACACACACACACACACACACACACACACACACACACACACACACACACACACACACACACACACACACACACACACAAACACACACACACACACACAAACACATCCCTGAAGTTACAAAAATAAAGGTGCCATGTAACTCCAAATGCCTGCTTACACTTTTGCTCTGCTTTGAGCCATGCAGCCTGCCATTACAAGTGCTGTACAACTCCAAACACCTTCCATTGCCCTCTCACTGCTGATCTCGTCATACCAGATGCCAAATGCTGCAGCCTGTGTGGACTCTTGAGTGAGCTATACTGCTGCAGAACTCTAATGCCTGCTGTTACACTCTTGTTCTGCTTTGAACAAGATGTGCCATCTCTGCATTCATGCTTGCTCCTGTTTCACTGTCTGAAACCAGGAAGCAGCAAGACGTGGTGACTGGCCAAGCAAGAAATCTTTTTTTTAGTTGTTAAAGTGAAAGTAAGCACTTGCAGGGAAACTTTTCACTTTTTTTCATTCTTAAACCAACAGTGCATGATGATTGCTCAATGAAGTAAGAAAACTTTTCTTTTTTAAATGCCCCCCCCCCAAATCAGCATGGGGCCCAAGGCAGCTGCCTAAGTAGTCCATTGGTACATCCAGCCTTGTTCCTGTCTCAGTTACCCTGGACAGGAATAACTTATTGGCTTTGTTCATGGTTTAGTCCAGACTTTTGGACCTTCTGTAGGACTATTTCTGGTATTAAAAAAAGGAATGTTTCATTTTCTGAACAGACTCAGGAAACTGAACCTTTCAGTGATTGTGAAGGAGAGATTGTGTTTTGTCTCCAAATATTTCTGACTCAGATTTTGAGTAGATTGTGGCTTTTCAGGAAGTATTCTTCTTTGTTACAACTGGAATTTCTAGAACATTCGCCTATTCCTCCTGTCCTTTCTGCTCTGAAAACTGTTTTGTCACAGCTTATATCTTGCCTGACTGCCAGACTGTTGTCCCCTAAAAATAATATAGACTACAAGTCCCATGGTCTTAAGCTTTTATACACTCTATGAAATGTGATTATGATTTTTATTGATGCTACTTAGGGCTCTTGCCACTGAAACTGTTTTGAGAAAATTTTCTTGGTTACATTTTCAAAACCTTCTTTTCCCTACAGCCATCATGCCATAAATACATTAACTGTTACTGTATGTCATTTCTATATTCAATAATTATAGTGTGTTAATTTCTCATTTTTTTTGAGAGAAAATTATGTGTTCATGTTAGAAATATTTAAAAATCATGTAACTAAGCTCATGGATATATGTTTTTTACCCTGCAATTATAAATGTACACCATGTGTAACTTAAATGTGGAGCTTTTCTCCCTGGGCATCTGCTGAAAATGGGTTTTACCCAGTCAGACTTTTCCCAAAGACAGATAAATAAATCAATTGCTCAATAAATAAATAAATAAATGCCTTCCAGAAGGTGTTAGAAATGAAGTGTGAATTCTCCCTTGGATGGAAAATTAGTTTAGGACCACCTGCTTCAGAAAACCATATGAAATGTGATGAGAGATGTATACGGATTTGTGGGTTCTCAGTTTTTCAGCCTTCCTTCTCCAACTTCACAAAATGATTTAATGCTTACACCTATTTTTTCACTCCCATCAAGCTGCTGGAAAGCAAATATTTAAAAAATCTATGGCAGGGAGTTTTCAAAGGAAACTCACACACACACACACACACACACACACACACACAAATCCACTAAAAGTAAAAATAGTCTAAAGTCTAAAAAGTCTGTAAGAATATTTAGAAGACTTCCCCCTCAACCTGACAATCCCTAAATCGATCCAGGTTACTTGTAGCAATGGAAGTCTCTCCCCTCCTTTTTGAGGGACTCCCCTCACTTGACAGACTTTCATCTTCTTTTCCCTACTGTCATGGAAAATATTCTCTCTCAGGGAGTGTTAGAAACCCTACTTCTTCCTTTTTGTTTTAGGGGAAGGGTTTTATTTGGTGTTTCTTCTTTTGCCAAGTCTGTATGTTATCTCTTAATTTCCTTTTGAGGTTTTTGATAACCTTAGATTTTCAAAAGATGCATGTAGATCTAGCAATGTGATGAAATGCAAGAAGTTTCCAAAGGATTTCTAAGTATGGATCACATTATCAGCCACTCTGCATTACCCTTTGTTCTATCTACTACTATACGGGTATATACAAAATGTCTAGGCCCTGTAAATAGCCTACTGCAGACTGAAGGTGTATACATAACTGGCCGGCCTTTTTTGCTGAGTGTTTCTGCAAAGTGTCAGAAATCTTTCACTTGGGACTAGCAGCAATTTGCAGAGATCTTTTGTGACTAATTCAAACCATTGTTTTCCTAAGATGTCTCTAAAGGACCTCAGTTCAAGGATCACTACTCGCGCAGGGAAAAAAAATATCTTTATCTAGATCTTATCCCTCATTTTTTTTTTTAACTTAATATTGTCTCAGCAAGGGAATTCTTCAGGATTCTGGATCTTATGGCATCTGTGATTCTCATAATACCTGTTACAAGACTACACACGACAAATCCATTGGCATATGTAATTTGTATGGTCAAAACATATACATCCCCTGCTGATTCAGTTTCCAATTTTGTTGTGAGTAAATAGGGAAGAGTTTGCAGGAGAAACCATATTTCTCAAAATCAATACTCCATGCCCCCTAATAGCTCCAACACAGTCGGTCACTACAGATGCCTCAGACTTTGTTTGGGAAACTGTGCCTATGGGGATAAATGTGCAAGGTCTTTGGTACAGACAAGACAGACCAAAACACATACAATAGAGATGTTGTCACTTATAAATGCTCTAAACTCAATCTCTCTTTCTTTTTTGGTTCCTGAGATCATTACAACTGTTTACAGACACCACCACAGAGATGTTGTACATAATCAAGCAAGGAAGAGCCATTTCTCACCCTCTATGCAAATTAGCCATGGTAGCCTGGGACACAGCTTTAGCACAATCTCACTCTGCTGGCATCTTACATTTGTGTTAGCCAAAATGTCTGGCAGACAAGCTGAGAAGGACCAGAACAAACCCTCATGAATGGAACTTATATCAGGGGGTCCACTAAGATTTGATCTATATATGGGGAATACCTCAAATAGGCCTTTTTCCTCTACTCTTAACCATTACTTGGCAAATTTCAGCTCCAGTCCCCATTCTTGAAGACCTGGAAGATACACGACATTTCTTTTCATTGGACATCACTTTTTCCGTATTATTTTCCTCCTTTTCCAATTATATTCAGGGCCTGAGAATTAAGAAGGACTTTCCCAAGATTATTGTGATGAGCTCCTTTCAGCCCAGACAAAGTATAATAAACTTACCATAACAGTAGAAGTTTAAATGATCACTGCTGCAGTAGCATTAGCTATATGGATATTAAAGTCAGACAGCTTTCAAAGCTTAAGGGCACCTTCCATGTGTCCAGACTATCAATCAGGTTAAGCTGAGCTGACTAAAGACAGGTTTGGGTACCAAGCCCTTCAGAGCTTTTATGCTAACAGATAGAGAGAGGTTGAGCCCTGAGAGAACAATCCAAGGAACAAAATAAAAATAAATATTCACACCCTAGTATAAACTGAAGAAACAAGGGAGTTGGAAGGAGGGAGAACATCTACTTTCATGGTGAATTTACTTACACAACTGTACTATGTTAATCATGCAGATTACTGCTGCAGTAGCCTTAGCTATATGGCTAGATTGACCTAGCTTACTACATATATGAGGCAGAAGGGGAAGGGTCCAGGAAACCCTGGAGAATGGTCTTAAAGTCTGATCTAGACTTAAGAGAAGGAATGAAGGTTGTAACACTTTGCAAATTTAGGTATAGAGGACCAAGTTGCTGCTTCTAAAATACTTCTAGAATCTAATTCCAAAAATCCACAGATGAAGCCAAGGCCCTGGTAGAATGGACCTTGACCCTGCCTGGAATAGTTTCATTTTGGTGAGTACCAAAGTAGTCTGTGGACATCCAAGGTATGGAGTATCCTTTCTCTCTCATTTTTGGGTTCAGGAAGGAAAATGGGGAGGTGGATAGTTTGGCGTAAAGTAAACTTGGAGAAAAGGGTTAGTTCTCAAGTGAGCCAGTCTCTTTATAAAATGTGACAGGGTTGACTCACCATGAGAGCATGCAACTCTGATACTCTACTATCAGAAGTCAGAGAAATCACTAAGAAATTGTCCATGTTAAGCTCCTCAAGTTAGCTCTATTAGCTGGTTCAAATGACAAAACTGTTAGCTTCTCTGATACAAAATTATGATTCCAAGGAGAGGCCATCAATTTTCTTGAAGGCCTCTATGAGAAACCCCCGACATAAGAATGGATCTAAAGAGGAGGATCCATGGGCAGACATGCTGAAATGGCCATTAAATGAACCATGGCAAAGGAGTAAGAAAGTCTATAGGATAATGATTCACACAAATATTGCAAAAAACAGAGAACAATTGGCCATGAATGGGTGATGGTTATGTTGTTAGCACCAACTAGAAAAACATTTCTAGTTGTGAATATATGATTTTCTAGTAGGATACTTTCTTGCTCATATTAATACCTGTTGCACATCCTCAATAAACAGGTATCTAAAGGGAATAAAGATCCTATCATTCAGCTGTCACAAAATGAAATATTGTCAGCCTAGCTATCTAGAATTTTGTAAATAATTATATGTCATTTGTGAATATTAATATTTATATAGAAGTGTGACAGAGGGAGATACTACCAGCACAGCTGTCTGGAATATTGTAAATAATCATATGTCATTTGTGAATATCAACATGATTCATATGCTTGTCTTACAAATGTATTAGAACTGTATGTTATGTGTATATTAAACTGCTGGTTCAAAAGTGTGTGTTGAACAGGGTTTGTACGCTACTGAGCTTAAAAGATGTATCCAGTGTACCCTACTGGAAGTGAACATATATATATATATATATATATATATATATATATATATATATATATATATATATATATATATATATATATATATATATATATACATACATACATACACTGTTGTAGCTGTGTAAATGTATATATTTTTAACAGTGGAAACTGGAACTTAGAAGGTTAACTTGCAAAACTTCAGGAAAATAGTTGAAATTACATTGTTTCATAACCATGTAATAAGAGAGATGGTTTCAATTCAGCAATGATATCTAAAACTAGGAAGCCTTCTGCATTGTTTTATGTTTTATTGTTTTATGTCTTCCAGCAGCTGCAAAGATCTGACAGATATGTATTTTTCACAGGGAGAAGCTTAATGTTGGCCATTTCTAGCAATGGGGAGGGGGGTTCACCTGGGAAAGTCAGGTGACAAAAAGTGATGCCATTCTGCAAGTATCCCAGCAGCAATATTTGAGATATTAATTTAAGAACTCTCTGAAAGAGAGAGAGAAGACATTCTGTATCTGTCTTTTGACCTGACAACAACATCAGCTAGAAGATCCATTCACCACATTTGCCTTGCTGTAGTAATAAGTTTATAGGGTATAGTAACCCTTTTAAATATAGCTAGGAGTATAGTAAAGATTAGTTTAGATGGTTTCAGTATTTTGGAGACAGTCCTGCAATGTTGTTTTAAATATTTCCTGTGATTTTGAACCCTGAAGTTACTGTAATGATTTACTGGGTATTTTCTTGTTCTTTTATTATTTATAATTAAATATATTTAAACCTATCTTTGTGGCTGATATTTGAGAGACATATTTAAGCTCTTAGAGTACTTGCATATCTGTTTGGTGACACTGTGCGGGCCACTCCTAACTATCATTTGTATTAATAATAACATTACACAGTAAGATTGAATACCCTTTGTTAAGGGCCTTAAAGTAGCTGATAAAGAGTTGTCTGGTGGCAGTGATAACTACCTTATAGTCTGGGCAAAAGGGGGCATAGCTAGTAAACTTCTGTCAGCCTTTCCCAGGTGTGTGCAAGTGTTTGTGCATAAATCAAATCTCAAAGTGTATGTGTGTGTCAGCTACTTGGACAGGGACATGAAGCACTGGTTGGACAGAGAGGGTGCAGGAGGTCTTAGTTTGGTACTCAGCTGAGATCTCAACCCTATAGCTGTGCCAGTGGGGAGTCTTATTGAAGATCTGGAGAAAGAGGTAGAAACCAGCCCCAGACTGACTGTGGTCTGTGTGCTCTTAAGGGAAATTGCACTTTACTGTGTGTGTACTTGTCATCCTCTGTGTGCATGTTCCCCACTATTGTCAGTGGTGAGGATTGAGGCTCTTTGATTACTGCTCCAGTACTGGGGCATCACACAGGCATTCAGTTGAAATTGATTGGGGTCAGGGTGAATCAAATACCTCTGATGTTGTGTCAGTAGATCCATTCTATGAGGAAGCTTGTCGTAATTGCTCTTGACCACTTCTAAATGAAACTACTGTTGGTAGGGTTAGAAGTATGTCACCACAATGATCTTTGGGGATTCCTTGTGGATTGTCATAAGTACCCTGTGTATCAGTGGAAATGGTGAAAAGCATACAGGAACATTCCTGTCCAAGGAAAAGAAAAGGTATCTGTCTTCTAGGCCTTCTTGTATGGAGTTCTGGAACAGAATCTTGCCAGATGATTGTTCAGAGAGGAGACAAATAGTTCTACTTGACGAACTCCCCACAGATTACTCAAATCTTGGAAGACACCCTGGATCTAGTTTCCACTCATGAGGATCTGCCCTTGTCCTGCTCAGCTTGTCATCACACAGTTTTGCTCTGATGGAAAGTAGGATACCAGCAGAGTAAGACTGTGCTGTGAAGCTATATCCCATGCTAACATGGCTAGTCTGCAAAGGTGGTATACACTGGCCCCTGCTTACCTCATGTACCGCATAATTGTGATATTATCTGTAACAACTTGAGGAGGTCCTGAGGACCAAAGATGATTCAGAGAGACTAGTACCTCAGAGCAAGCATCTCTAATATTTATGTGCTTACAGCTGTCCTTGGTGTCCCAAACAGCTTGCACTTTTATCCCTCTTGAAACTAATACCCAAGCAAGTCTGAGGCATCTGTGGTGACTGGTGGTGAAGGGAGAAGGGGGTACCTGCATTTAGAGATAATTGTTATCTCTACCAAGTAATTTCTCTTTTGACAAACCCCAGCAGTGGGATTTGAACAGACAAAGGATACTGATGCTGGGACCAAAGAGACCTCAGATGCTACTGTATCTCTATCTCATGTGACGTCTTGCCAGGGGTATCATGCTAATCATACATGCCATGTAACCCAAAATTAAGAGGTATTCCAACACAATGACTGAAATCTGAGTGGAAAACCTTTGGATTAGATTTAGAAATAGATCTTTTTTTCTGTGGAAGAAAAGATCTTTGAATGGAGATGTCTAGCAGACACCCCTGGAATACAATCCAGTATGAAGGAGTCAAAAATGACTTTTGAATGTTCTCTTTGAAGTCTGGCTTGTGTAAGAGATCTTTCATCCAAATGAGAGATTCCTGACAATTTGAAAACGACTCTCTAAATTTAAATAAATTGCTTAGTTATGCAAAAATGTGGATTCCCTGTAACCTGTAATGACTATGACTGGAGGCGTCATTATCGAAATGTGAAAATATCGAACGGCTGAAATGTCAAATATGCCATTCATCAAAACCATTCTTGTGGGGGGGATGTGCCCCCCACACCCCCTGCTGATTATATATACCCACTTCAAGATCACATTACAGTGAGGAAAGGGCAAAATGTCCGATCCTCACTGTACCGCAGTCTCATAAAAATAATTTTGTTGAATGGCATATTTGACATTTCAGCCATTCGATATTTTCACATTTCAGTAATGTGATACAGACCCGGCTGGAGATAGACACATTGTGAATGTTCTTGGTTCAGTGGATAGGCCAAAGGCTAAGGCAGAGGACTGATGATGCAAGCCAGACATGGAAAACCTTAAGAAGCATCTGAAGTCTAGATGAATAGAGATGTGATAAGCATCTTTTAAAGCTAGTGTTACCAGGCAGTTTAAAAAAGGGAAGAAAAGGTAACAATATTGTGAAGTGACAGCATTTTGATCATGGGCATTATCACAAACAGGTTTAGGAAAGAAAGAAAGATCCAGAACTAGTTTTCAAGCATCTTCTTCTTTGGAACTAAAAACTTCCTTGAATAAAAATTTTTCCCAATCTGTGTAGTTGGAATTAATTCTATCATACACTGGGATGGCATGCATTGATGAAGAACAGGTGAAATAATGGAGACTTGTTTGGTGGATAATGAATTGGATGAGGAATTACCCCCCCCCCCGAAAGGAGAGATTTCCTCCCACTGCTTCTATAACCTTGATGATCGATCTCCGAACCCATTTGTCCGAGACTATCTGCTACCAAAGAGAAGAGTGAAGATTTAGACTTTCTGGAAGGGAAAAGGAACTGCCAGTGTGGGTGGGTGGGGGGTACAAGATCCCTTAAATAGTCATTCTATGATGTTAGACTGAACTTGTTTTGGGGGGGTCCAGAATTCTTTTTGTAACCCCCTGCCATTTCTTCTTAGACTTCTCTTTAACAGAATTTTGTTAACACTTTTTTTTGCCAAAACTGGTTACAGTTAACAGTAAACAGAAAAATTGGAAAAACAGAGCTGAAAACCTTAGAGATTCCCTCTATTACTTTACCCCTTTTGTCACACTTTTTGGTAATCTATCCAGCAGAGGAACCAAAAAGTAAATCTCTACTCAAATTTCATTTTTTCACATCATCTGGGAGGCTCTAAGAATGCAGACAGGCAAACCTCCCCAAAACAGTACCAGTGGCCACAGCCCACCAAGAAGTATCAACAGAGTCCTACACACACTGTAAAGAATTGTGACTTGTATAATTGTAGAAACAGATTTAAAACAGAATTTTTCTCACAAGAAGAAACTGCAGACAAAACACCCCTCATACTTTCAGAATTAGAGAATAAACTTTAAAACATGCGTCTGAAAATGACAATTCTGAAAAATCAAAGTTGCAAAAGCCTGCACTTTTTCCTGATACTTATCAATAATCTTCCCATCCTCATCATAAAAATAAGATTGGAATTAACTCAATGTTTATCAGCAGTAGAATTAACTAAAGCTATAGTTAGGTTATATTGGTTATAGCTGCTAGGTCCGGTTTGGGAAGAGTGTATAAAAACTTACAAGATTGAGGAACTTTATGCATTCTATCTGGCTTTTAGGGGCAGCAAACTAATTAAGAAAAAAAAAATGCAGGCAGGTACCAGGGTTGACAGACATCTGTATTTGAGTGGGACTGTCCCGGGATCAGCAGCTCAATCCTGAGTCCTGCACTGCCGGTTAAAATCCAGGCGAAACAGCCTCCACTTTGCAATTTATGATTGGCCCGTATGTCGGTATATGAACCAATCATAAATTGCAAAGCGGAGCCACTTCTGTTCAATGTGGAACAGCAAGCTGTTCCACATTGAACAGAAGAGGCTCTGTTGTGTAAATTTTTGATTGGCTCGTATACCGGCATACGAGCCAATGAAAAATCGTAAAGCGGAACCACTTCTGCTTAATGTGGAACTGGCTGCTGTTCCACACAAATGAAAGACTTATTTTTTTTTTTGGGTCTTCACTTAGCGGGAAAGACCTTTTTTTTTTTTTTTGTCCCTACCTGGCCCTTCAGATATCTGGCAACCCTGGCAGGGACACACACATCCTCCAAAGCTGACAGAAATGGAGGAATGGGTAATATTCTATAATAGCTCACAATATTTTCTGAGGGGCTAAGAAACCTCCGTGTTTTCCTCCCACTGAAAACACGGACACATTCTGGAAATAGTCTCAGACAAAGAGAACCCCCCCCCCCCCACAGGATGACTGAGACACTGAGCTCTCCTCCAAGTCACAGTCAGAAAACTGAGGAGAAAACCTTGCACCCATCACCTCATCCTCCTGTCCAGATTCAGAAACTTAAATCTTTTCAGCAAAAGAGGTATCCCACTTTCTTTTCCCATAGGCCACCTTATAAGAAGGAGTAATAGTCTGAATTAAACATTGAGCCAAAGACAGTAAACTACTTCTGTCTGAGGAAATTTAAAGAGGAGCAGATACATGCTTAGTTTGAAAGGAAAAATGGGGACAACAGTGTTATTAATGGCAACAGCAGCTTTTCCAGGGATGGACACCACATTCTGACCAAACAGGGAAGTCTATCTTTCCCAGGACCGACAAGAGTGGCTCTGCCTTGTCCCCTGAGGAGACCCCCAACAGCTGCAGAGGATGTGACCAACCCCTATGGTCCATAGTGGCTGCAGATGTTACATCAGAACAATCAAGGGTAAAACATGAGTAGTCTGAGGAATATGCTATGGCCACAGCAGAGTCACTTACCTGCAGCTGAGGTAAACGGGTAGCCTGCAGTGGTGGCAAAGGCTGCTTGCCTAACTTGTGCTTTTTGTGACTGGCAGAAGAACTGACTATGACACTGGTAGCTTCTTCCATGGTCCAGCCAAAAAAGTGCCTTTTTCCTAGGGATAACAAGCAGCAAGAGCCGGTAAAAATGTCAAGTCTTTAAAAGTCACCCCCACCTTACAAAACAGTAAAATGCAATTTAAAACACTGTCCACCCCCCAAAAGTAAGATAAATATAGTTTACTCACAGAAAAAAATGTTTTTCATTTACTTTAAACAACTTTTAAACTGACAGGAGAAATGTGCATGTCCATTTAAAAAGCACTGTTAGGTTTCATGACAGTCTGTTAAACACAAACTGCTATCTTAAAAACAACTTTCTTAAACAGGAAAGTACAAGAAAACATTTTTTTAAATGTAGTAGTTTTTTCCACAAAGGGAACTTAGCTGCCCTGCAAAGTAACAGCACAAGCAGACAGTCGATCCTCAAAAGCCCACACAGGAGTACTCTCTTCAAAGGCAGGGAAGCTCTGAAGGGCTTGGTGCCCAAACCTGACTTAAGTCAGATCAGCTTGAGCTAACTGATGGGTTGGAGTGAATGGAAAGTGCCCTGAAACTTTGGAAAATGGCCAGCTGTTATATCTTGTCAGGATGTAGCCCATATAGCTATGTCTACTGAGCAATGATTTATATGACGAAAATCAGTGGTTCTCTTCTTCTTATGGAATGGCTAGTGGCAATTATCACAAGTTCCTCACAGACTGCCTGGATCCTAGAAGTTTTATACCTTCCTGGCACCTTCTTTTCAGGATTAGCAGCACATATAAAGGAGGCAATAAATCATGATCCAAGAAAATAATTTATTAGTAAAAGAAAAAGGCTTTCTAGTCAGGTCCCTATTATTTCAGTGAACGCAATGAATTATGAACGCTGTTTAGTCAAACGTCATTACGTGAAATTGCAAAATACCAAAAGCACGGAACAGAGATTTTTTTCCTAGGGAAAAAAAAATCACTGGGCCATTTTGGGACTTTGCCATTTCCTCTACTGTGGTGTGATCTCGGAGTTGGTATATTTAAGGAGGCAGGGTGTGTGTGGGGGGGTGAAGCCCCCCACTTTATTTTGTGCTTTGATTTTTTTTTTTTTTTTTTTTTTACTGCTCAGCAATTTTTATCCGTGGGGAAAAAAATCGCTGATCCGTGTGTTCGACATTTTGGGTTTTCAGGGATTGTGGGTTGATTATATAGCTTTCGCAATTTATTGCCTTTGCTTATATAATATAGACCCTTCTAGTCAGTGCCAAGAAGAACCAATGTCCATTGAATGCCAGAGTTCTCTGGCTCTACATTATTTGTGTTACTTATTATCCTATGGCCTGACTCACTTTTCAAACAAGGTTCATTTCTGGCCATTTCGGCATATCTGCCTATGGATGCCTTTCATTCTATTCAGCCTCATTCTGAAAATGTTTTTAAAAGGATGTGGCAAATAAAGCCTCCTAGATTTCAGGTGGTTCCTTCTTGGAATTTAGTTTGCTGTTAGTATAACTAAGCCATGCTCTATCTGAACCAGTTCATCAGAGTGTCTTGAAGGTCATGGCATGGAATGCAATTTTACTAACTGCTCCAGTCTTTTTCAAGAAGCATAATGGAGTTGCAAACTCTTACAATGGGACAACCTGATCTAATTTTCCACAAAGTTAGGGTATGGTTTAGAATGAATGTTTTACTTATGCATTTAGCGCCATCTCTGTTTCATCCTTATAGAACCTAATATGAGAGAGATACGACACAGATTACCCCAGATGTCCAGACAATTTGGGTACTATCTTATCAGAAAAAAAATTTGCAGGTTGTCTGTGCTGTATACCCACCACAACAAAACCATTCTAGGCAGTGTCAAGACTCTTTCTACTGGGTCCTTGGGTTCATCTATGGCTTTTTGGAAAGAGGTGGATTCCAGACGTTTTCTAGAAAAAGCAACTTAGTCCTCTGTGCACACTTTTAGAAAGCGCAATGGGCTATATTCCTTCTTAGGTCTAAGATAGGCTTTGCTAGGACCTTTCACCAGGGGTTCCTGGACCATCTTCTTTCCTTCACCCAGTCAACATAAGCTATGGTAATCTACCCATATAGTTTAGGCTACTGCAGCAGTGATTCAAATGAAGAGCATAGTACAGTTCTGTAAATAAACTTACTATAATAGATGATTTTCAAATGATCATGCTGCAGTAACCACTCCTTCTCTTCACCCTCTTATTTTTCTAGGTTTTATGCCAGGTGTGGACATTTATTCTTTATTTTACTAGCATTGTCCTTCTCAGGGCTTCAGACTTTGCTCTGTTGGCTGGTATGGTAGCTGTGAATGCCTTGGCACCCAAACTGGCTTGTGCTCAAGGTGTCTTAAAGACTTGGTAGTGGCCTTAAGGTTTTACAATATCCTGGTGAGGTACATAAGCACAGCCAGGAGTCAGTCAGGTGTTTTATTTTAAAATGTATCCTTTTGTTTTGTAGAAGTGTTAAGTTTTTCCATAATTTAGAGACACAAGCTGAACAGACAGCATATCTAGCACTGTTTGATTTTGTGGTGGCAGACATTTTTCACTAGACTGGAACTCTGCATGGTGAATACTGCTGAAGGATGTTTCTAAGGGTGGATAACAATTATATAAGATATAGATGCAATTATGGGCTGTTACTAGCTGGGAATAGAATAGATGCGGTGGTAGTTCTAACAATTGTAATTTTTTAAGCAGGAGATGGTGGTAAGTCCTGTGTGCATGTATGTAGCAAATTTCTGCTTTGTATTAGCATGCCTCTATCAGTGTTTTGTGGTTTGCAAGTTTGTAAATATGGCCTATGTATACAGGAGAGTGATGAGGAGGTAGTTCTCAGCAATGGTTTGCCTTGTAGCCTCGGTTATTTATGATTTGACCAGAACAGAAATTCCATTTTTGATGCCTTGCTGTATGTGCTTGTGAAACCTCTCTTCTTGGCCATTAATCAAGGAGCATGAATTCTCACCAATGACACCAGTGAGAGATGTTCACTTGAAACAAAGATTGGTACACACAGTATTTCCAGATGCAGCTCTCTGCACCAAGCACAATTTCCTTAAGAGTACACATGGAACACACTCAGTCTGGGGGTCTGGGTTCCTCTTCCTCTCTCTCTCCAGTCCCCCAGTAAGACTCCTCATTGGCATGGTTAGACAGATCACTCCTCAGCAGAGTCTGGCAAGCCAAGTCCTCCACCACTCTCTCTGTGAAACCAGTGCTCTGTGCCTCTACTCTATGTAGCAGACACACACTCTGAGATTTGATTTTCAGACACACACACACACACACACACACACACACACACACACACACACACACACACACACACACACACACACACACACACACACCTAGGAAAGGCTGGCACAGATTTACTAGTTCTGCCCCCTGCCCAGACTATAAGGTAGTTACTGCCACCAGACACTCCAAAGCCAGCTACTCTAAAGGCTTTTACAACAGTACATAGTTATACTGAGTGAAATTAATACTAATACAAATGGCAATGTTGACCAAACAGCAAGGCTTTCAGGAGAGGCCACAGCATCACCAAATAAATAGAAGTACTCTCAAAGGTTAAAATATTCTCTAAAAGACCAGCCACAATGAAAAGTTTAAATATATTTAATAATAAAAAGAGCATGAAAATACTAATTGTCTATTTACAATAAACACCAGAGTTTCAATCACAGGTAATATTAAAAAGCAACACAGATGAATAGATTCATACAGATAGAGAAAAACAGTACTTAACTAATCTCACTATATTTTCCTAACTGATCTAAAAAAATTACTATTCCCTGGTTACTTACTAGAGCAAGGCAAGATGAAATAGGTACAGGGGGGTCCTTCTTTATCTAGTTCAAAAAACAGACTGCTCTGAGACTTCTGTCTCATCTAGTATTAAAACTTAATTTTTGTGCTGATTACAGAATGACATCACATACATCTGGTCATCTGACTTTGGTTCCCATACGACCCCCTTTGCCAGAAACTGAACCAGAACTTAGCACATGTGTTACCATACACAGATAGAGTTTTGCTGAGATCTGGATCTGTTGCAGTTTCTGGAAGTCAAAAAACTATTTCAATTTCAAACTTCCACCCTTCCACTGTAGCAATTAGTTCACCCCCAAGGACAATACTGTCTCTGGCTGCACCAAGACTTACGCAACACAATATTTATGGCCTAAATTAAGTAATTTAATTTCAAACTATTTTTCAAAGTTAGCTGGACTGAGATTAACCTCTTCTCTTCCAGAATCCTCTGTTGCATTATATTCATTTAAATAGTTACCATACAGTCTGGCATACCGGTATACTTCTTTTTCTGTCTAGCAGGACCCAGTGTTGGTACATTTTTAACACAAGCAACTTTACAAATATATTTTCAACACAAGCAATTGTACAAATCAGTCTGATATACAAATGACATACAATTCTTTATACAACACCAGATAGCTATGCTGACATATGTTACATATCCACTGCCCTACTTTGCATGGCATAGCTGGCAATACCTCACATCATCATATCTCTCCCCCCTTTTGAAGACTCAATCTAGTTTTTCCAGTGACTCTGGAGAAATATTTGTGAAGGATGAGCCTGTCTGGAAATATATTAATATATGCCCTGTCTTGAGAACCCATCTGCATTGGCACTGCTGACCCCACTACAGTGCTGCATTGTAATGTCATAGGCCTGCAACTCTAAACTCCACCTTAGTAACTTGGCATCTTGCTGGCTGGTTCGATGTAGCCATATATCCCCCTCAAACTCCTCTTGCCACCCACTGCAAATACCATGATAAGGAGGCCCTTGTGCTAAGGCTTCATCATGTTAACATGGCACAGTTTGTGCCCCTGCCTCCTGCCTAGCAGGTTTAACATGTAGTTAACATAAGTGACCTCTCTTACCATTTCAAAGGGTCCCTCCCAAACTGCCTACAGCTTACTGTGTCTAAAAGAAATGAGCACCATAATCTGTTATTCCACAGCATACTCTCAGGCTCAAGCATTCCTGTCATACCACACCTTTTTCTGCTGTTGGGCTCCTACCAGGTTCTCCTGGGCCATGCCCATGAGCTCCTTAAGCCTTATCCTGAGGTTTGGGACATATGCCACAACACATTCCTTGTTGTATTCACATTCACACTCCCATTCATTATAAATCAAATCTAAAGCTCTCCCCCATGCCCATAAAGCAACTCAAAAGGGTGAAAAACCTGTGGATTCCTGGGATACCTCTGTATGCAACCAGCAGATGGGGCAAATATTTGTCCCACACTTTCTTCTGATCTGCAAATGCTTGTATCATAGTCTTAAGTGTAGAGTTTAACTTCTCAAATGACCATTAGTCTGGAATGGTAGGGGGTGGTCTTTAGGTGCTGCACCCCACAGCACTCCCACAGACAAGCCTGCAGGTTTGACATGAAATTGGTCAGTACTTCTTTCGGAAAACCTACCCTACTGAAAATCTCTTACAAAGCATTTGCCACCTTCTCTGCCTTGATGGAGAACAGAGACACTGCCTCAGGATATATAGTAGCCTAATCTACTACCACCAGTACATACTTCTTCCTTGTGGAACTTGTGGTATTCAGAGACCATGCAATATCCATAGCTACCGTCTGAAATAGCTCCTCAATCACAGGCAAATGAATCAAAGGAGCTTTGACCTTGTCTCCTGCCTTGCCCACTTTTTGGCACAGCTCAGAGGTCCTGCAGTACCCTGTTACATCCCTTGCAATCCCAAGCCAATGAAAGTTCTGTATAATACATCTCTTGGCATGCTTTATGCCCATATTACCTACAAAAGGAACATCATGGGCTATGGCTAGAAGTGCCAGACAGTAGGCTCTAGGTACTACCAACTACTGTATTACCTCACCCTCTAGCCCTCCCTTAGGGGTCCACACTCTATACAGTTACCCTTTGATCCAGTATACAGACTCCCCATTTCCTTCAGAATCAGGCACCTCCTTAGCTATCTCCCTCAAGCTTCTTAGTGTAGTGACCAAGAGTTGAGCCTGTCTCAACTATCTTTGTGACATTTCCCAGTTCCCTTTCCATAGGAAGCCTGGTATCCTCTTACAGTGGTGCCTCACTGTCAGCCTAGGTACTACCACTCACCTCTGCCCTTGCAGGCACTCTGTCCAAGGGAACATCGGTACCTACCAGCAGCTGTGGATCACTTTCAGGCTCAGTGCCACAGGGTAGCTCCCTCCCTGAAATAGCCACCTCACCAGCCCTGCCTCCATCTGTGGGGTCTATCCCAGGCTACCAGACCCACTTGCATGTCTCCAAGACTGATGCATGTAACTGCATGCACACAAGGTACTGCATTATCAAAATCATTCCCTATCAAGTCTTCTGCAGGGATATCCCTCAAACACACCTACTTTCTTGCTTCCTTTTCCACCCTCCCAGGCGAGGTGAATCCTGGCCAAAGGCATTTGAAAAGGGGTCCCTTCTAAAGCTCTGACTGGAGTGGACTGCCCAAGCAAGTACTGCTCCTCTTTACCCACTGCAGGCTCCTCCTTAACCACTGCAGGCTTCACGGTGGTTATGTCAGAGGCTCTTTCTCCATTAGCAGTGGCCTGTTTTCCATCCATTAAGACCAGAAATAAACTCTGGTGATAGTTTAGTACCCTTGTTGTCTCCAGACAACTTACCACTGGCATACTGTTATTCCCACTTGCTGGTTCCCCCACCTTTTGTTCCCCACCTTGCTTCCTTGAATATCTATAGGATACATGGCCCCACTAGTTACATTCAAAACATCTATCCCTTAATCTTGGCCATGTAACTAAACTAGTAGCTTCCCCAGTTACTGGTGGACTCAGTTGAGGTGGTCAGGACTGCCCAAGAAGGGTTCTCTCATATCCATGTGTGGTACTGGGTATCCCCTTCTTTTGCAGTAATGCCCTTATTTGCTAAGATCCCCTTTTTCCCCAGCTTATCTGCAAAGTTACACTCCCAGTCTGCCAACCAGATTCTCATGTTCTCAGGCAAAATGCTAAGGGCTTGTTCCCTCACCAAAAGGTCTGCCAGCCTTTCAAAAGTGATGATCTGACACCCACTCACCCACCTATGAAAATAAGTGCTTAACTCAGCAATATAATCACATCATACACTCATCTCCCTTGCGTCTATGCTCATGAAACTTTTTTCTGTAAGCTTCAGGTGTTAAGTTAAAACATTCTAGTAAACATTATTTAAACTATGATAAAGTAAAACAATCAGTATCAGAGAATTTTTAAACAGCAGTCACAGCTTTACCATGGAGTAAAGGGTCAGGAACTGTACCCAGAGCCTTTGGTTAACATTATACTGTTTACATACTCTTTCAAATAGTTTTGAATAAAACTAACAAAATTATCACCGCCTGTAAACTGTGGAAGAAATGTACTGACCATTATGCTTCTGGGGTTCAGTTATTCGCTTTCTTATTGCCCACATGTTCCTGTGGAAGAATCAGCATCTCCCACTCATGTTGATGCTGCTTCTCATTTTCTTCAGCCTTCAAACTCCACAGTCTCTCCACTGATTCTAATTCCAAATGAAAGGCATCTAGAACAATAGAGGTTATTGTGCCCCTCTACTCATCACTCATCAGACCCATCATAGAATACAACGCTCCATTTGGGATGTACCTTACAAGACACCTGCAACAGCTGGATAGACCACAAAAGTACCTCACCAAGAGGATTACTAGCCTCAAACAGATGCCCTATGCAGCCCGACTCAAGAAACTCCAGCTGTACTTGGTTGCATACCACCTACTCAGAGGTGATCTCTGCCTGACATACAAGGCCATGTCCAACCCAGAATTGATGGACATGCTCCACCTAAAAAAAAAACAAATCCTGGAGAGCCACACGCTCTAGAGATATAAACCTCATCACAACGATAAATAGGACATGCTGGAGGGATAGATTCCTATCCCAGAGACTCCCCATGCTTTGGAACAGGATTCCAATATACATCAGGCAGAGCCTCTCACTAACACTCTTCAAGAGAAGCCTTGACGGGTGGATGGGAAACAGAAAATTTACCTCGGGGATCACTGCAGTAACTCTGCTGGACAGTGGCGCAGAGAACTAATGGCTCTGCTGGACAGAGGCACAGGGAACTAATCTAAGGGGGTGGCAAAAGCCAACACATTCTGGCTAGGCTTATAAATGCCTTTGGGCAGATAGCCTAGTACTTACCTATGAACCTATGAGCCTAAATGCTTGGCTTCCAGTTCAAGTCTCTAACTCCAGATAAATTTTTAAGTCCTCTGAGGAAAAGGTGAACTGTCCTGTTTCTGCGGGCTGCAAATTTCCATCACCAAACTGGTTATCCTCCTGGTTGCTGGGCCAAGCTGCAACTAAGGCTGGAATAATTTCTTCTTTTGTCAGGTTGGCATGCACTAGTCCATTGGCTTTGCACACCTTGGCCAACTGGTTCTTTGTCAGCTTGCCATAATCCTGTGCTGACATCTTTGCCTACTTTCCCTGACTAAACTAACAAAAAAGTAAATAAAACTGTTGTGAAAATGAAACTGTATGTTTACCTTGTGGCTGCTGACAGTACACACACTTTTATTAACAACTGCTTACAGGCTACAGAAGTTCAATTAATATCCCACACCACTGCTCACTAATATGTGCCACCCCTCTTCTGGGCCAGTAACAGTGCCTGAATCCTCACCATTAACATCAGTGAGGGACATTCACTTTGAACAAAGATGGTTGCACACAGTATTTCCTTGAGAGTATTCTTCTTCTTCTTCTTCTTTCTCTCTCTCTCTCTCTCTCTGTCTCTCTCTCAAGAACAAGAGAATACCAACTATATATTTACAATACCAGAGTTTTAATCACAGGAACTATTAAAAACAACACAGATGAAAAGATTCACACAGATACAAAAGACAGTAATTAACTAATCTCACTATATTTTCCCGACTGACCTAAGAATTACTATTCTCTGTTACTTACTAGAGCAAGGCAAGATGAAATAGGTGAAGGATCCTTCTTCGTCAGGTTCCAAAAACAGACTGCTCTGAGACTTCTGTCTCATCTAGTATTAAAACATCATTTTTGTGCAGGATTACAGAATGACATCACATGCATCTGGTCATCTGACTTTGGTTCCCATACTACCCCCTTTATTAGAAACGGAACAAGAATTTAGCATGATGTGTTACCATACACACAGAGAGCTTTGCTGAGATCTGTTGAAGCTTCTGGAAGTCAAAAAATAATTTAAAACTTCCAGCCTTCCACAGTAACAATTAATTCACCCCCAAGGACAATACAAAAGGCTTCCTAGTACAGATCTTTTGTCTCTGGTTGCATTAAGACCTGTGAGATACAAATTGTATGGCCTCAATTGAAAAACAGTTTGAGATATAATTACTTAAAGTTAGCTGGACTGAGATTAACTCTTCTCTTCCAGTATCCTTTGTTACAGTATAATCATTTGAGTAGTTATCATGCAGTCTGATATACAGGTATACTTATTCTGTCCAGTAGGATCCACTATTGGTACATTTTTTAACACAAGCAACTTTATAAATACAATTTCAACACAAGCACCTATACAACATATACAAATGACATATAATTCTTTACAAAACTCCAGCTAGCTATGCTAGCATATTTTACATGTCCATTGTCCTACTTCTCCTGGCATAGTTGGTAATATCTCATATTGTCACAATACTGATCAATGTCAGATTTTAATTTATAGTTACAGTTACTTTTTCTATGGTACTGTCATTGGCTGGTATAATATACAAGAGTATTTCAAGTCAGCGAGTTGTTTGGTTGTGGGTAACATTAACTTGCTTGTTTTTAGGATTTTTAAGAGCAGACTTACATTTGTCAGACAAGATTCCACAGATGAAAAGAGCACTTGGGTGATCAGTTGGTCTTTTTTAAGACTTGTGGCACAGCAGGTGAGGGTACAGTCAGTGTACTGTAAGATGGTAGCTTGTTTGGTAGCAGAGTGGAGTTTGTTTATAAATATGTTAAACAGAAGGATTTGAAGTACTGAGTCTCGGAAGACACCTACAGGAACTGGAAGAAAAGTTGAGAAAGTGTATTGCCATATTACAGCCTCCTCTCTGTTATTACAGTAACTACTGAACCAGGATTATGTAGGCTGGGAGATGCTTAGGGAGGAGAGGTCAGTTAATAGTTTAGGATAAGTGACAGTGACCAACACTTTGCATAGTCGCATTCATCTTCCTTAAATTAAGTGACCTGAATTTCTATGATGGTTGATTATGTTAGTAAAATGTAGAAGGGCAGATGTGGTGCTAGGTCTTCGATAAAAGCTGTGATGGTTCTAGGAGAGAAGCTGTGGTGGTTCTAGGAGAGGAGGCTGCTAACAGTGAGGTGCCTGACAAGCTAAATGTGAGATACATTTCTCTAGGAGTTTTGATAAGGGACACAGTATTGTGATAGGTCTATAATTAGACAGCTGTGTTGAATTTCCGCCTTAGTGAGCGGGCATGAGTTTTTTTTTTCCCAGAGAACTGCAACATGGCTCTCTGTAATGGAATGGTTAATATGTGTGGAAACCGGGTAAGCCAGTCAGCCTACCATTGTGCCCATTTTACCTGGAAGGTTATCTGCAGCTAGACTTTTGGGGGTTTAGATTTTGGAAATTTTTGATTGTTGAGATGGGGAGAGGTTTTAGGGAGAAAGATGGTCGACAGGTCATTTAGATGAGTAGGTGGTGGGGTAGTAGAGGAAGGATTCCATTTGACAAGAGATTAAAATGTTTCAATAAAGTACTTGTTGAACTGTGTGGCAATGGGGTTGCTACTTTAGTCAATGGTATTGGTGTGGTTGTTTATGCATTACATAATAAATAAGTTTTTTTTTTTAAAGTTGTAAATGGTTTTCTGAAATTCTCTTAGGGTATGGTTAAGCTATTTTATTTTGAAACAATACTAGATTATGGCTTTATCAAAAGATTAATGGACAGCATCTTAATTTCACTTGAGAAACACAATTATACAGTACTTCAAACCCTTCAGTTCAGGATTTCAGAAAATCTGCTTTGTTACAGGCCGCTGGAAATAATTGAAAGTTCTATCAAGTTAACACAATTACATCTGCCTGGTTATGAAAGAGAAACAAAAACTTCACACTTGGCACTCTTTTCAGATGAGGATTTAATCTATCATTTCCCTTTAGTGTGCCATATTAGAAGAGGCTGTCTTTTGTTACCAATTTATGAAATTAATGTTATTTCCTGATTTTAGAGAGACTCATAATGTGGTCTATCTCCTTGTACTGTTGCTAAGGTCTGCATAAGAATAGCAGTAGTGTTTCAGAATGACTTGACTTCTTACCATTTATTTGTTTTTAACACTGCTTATAAAGACAGCTGTGCAGTGTTGTGGGACTTTTGCAGACAACATATTCACACCATATTTATGTGTTCTCCGCAAGCTGTGTCCTTATCTCAATGGCTAGTGAGAATCAATAATGCCATTTTTACATGATGCTACAGTCAAAATTTGACCATTTGGAATCAGTAGGGTATATCACAGAACAGCTGCAGTTTGTGACCCTCTGTTATAGTGAAGCAGTCTTTTGAGTCCTCCTCACCACACAAATTTATTATAGAGGATCATCAAATTGGGCATGCAGTCACTCAACCTGTATGTATACAAAGAAGCATGTCCACTAATATCAGTAATGTCCTGCTCATATGCTGTAAAAATGTTACATTTTGTGTCATAAATGGTAGGGGCATTTATAATACTTGGATAGCCACATAATCTGGAAGCACCAGTGGTGTACTTTGTCATGGTGTCAGGGCTCATGCAGTAGCATGCATTCATAATCCACCCTTTACTGAAAATGACTGCTTTGCAACGCTGCCATGACCGCATTATAGTGCTGATACAGTGCTACAACTATAAGTATAGAACCACAATAAGTAACATACAAGTCAAATCAGTACAAGTCCACCTGTTTGACACAGAGGTTCATATGTTTGGTGACCTGTGAAATGCATCACATGTTTCAGCCACCTGCAGCACCCGAGATGGTTGTACACATTTGTACTGATAAAATCAGGCTGTGTAGTCAGCAATCGCTTTCACTGTATTTACTCCTTATAGATGATGTCTTGGCATGACTCATTTGACTACTGCCTGTTTTATCGCTTGCATTGTGAAGCAGAAGCAGTTGATTATGCTAATGCCTTTTCCAAAGACATAAAGCATGATATTAGTGTGCCTTATCCAAAATAAGTGATGTGTGTTTGTTCATGTGAAACATGAGGAGCCGTGGGTGTACCAGCTTCTAAAATGGCATAGTACACAGCAGTATACTTACATACATTGGGCCCAATTCACTTCCAACAATGCCTCAAAAGCAGTATAGACTGAAGAATTTGCTAATGTTCCCTGTTGCTTACTCTTTGTACCATGGTAAATTGATAAGGTATGACTCTCAGCATCATACACAGCAGTTTTCACCAACTGTGCGGCTATCGTGTCATGTGTCTGATGACATCATACAATATCTTGTGTGGATGACAATCCCAAGGCACCTTGTGCCACACTTTGGGCCTACTCACCACTGCAGACATAGGCAATGCAAGAATCACAGTGGATCATCAGTGAAAGCTGAACATTTTTGCATTCACGTCCTAATGCCTCTCATAGTGTCCTCGTATTGTGTTTCAATCCACTGGCAGATTGCATCACTGTATTATGTATTACAGCCAGCCAAAATCTCTGTACAGAGATGCTGTAAATGAATTAAATATAACTTTCCTAAATAGCCTTGCACCTTCTACAAGTAAGAGACTAAAAAGAAATGCAATTTGGCCATCTAAAAAGAGTAGAATCCAAACAGAGTAGAATGATAACGCAAGACAGAGAAAATGCTCGGAAAGAAAGACAAAAACAAACCACCACAATATCTCAAAAACGTCATAATGCTCTATAACCAAAATAAAAAGCAAGTAAATGAAAACAAAAAAAAACTAATATTCAGAACAATACTAAACATGAACCCTAAAACATTCTGGTCAGCCATTATAGAAATCTTACATCCCAGCCAAAAATAAAACCCTAATCCCTCTCAACCTAACTCACCACTCAAAAATGCAATAGAATTCAACTCTTATTTCATAACTAAGACAGTGTCCCTAACCAATGCCTCCCCAACATCTAATCCCAATCCTGCCCAATAGCCACATATCACGACATCCACATTAACTTTCAAACCTATGCCTACATCCTATACAAAACTGCTCTTAAACTCAAACAATGCTCTAATTTAGCTGATGACCTTCCGAGTAGCTTAATACAGCAGCAAATGGCATTGCCTATCCTGTCTCAATTATAAACTGATCAATCCAGAATCTCATGATTCCTCTATCTGAAAAAAAAAAAAAAAAAAAAAAAAAAACAATCAAACATATCCTTCAAACAGAGGAAGAGATTTATCAGATATAACTAACTTTAGACCTACAGTGATTTTACCCACTTCCCTCCACTCCAAAATACTTGACAAATGTATTCTAAAACAATTCTTAAACTATCTCCTGCAGGAAGAACTTGTATCCCCTATACAACATGGCTTCCTTCCTTCAAACAGTATGAACACTGGATTTCTAACCTTTATAAATATGGAGTTCCGCTGTGGCGACCCCTTACCGGGAAAAAGCCGAAAGACAAACAACGACAACATAAATATTGTCAATAAAGCTAGAGATAACAGCAAACTAGTCTCTTCTTTATTTCTGGGCTTGTTTAATGCCACCGACAAAGTTTGTCACAAGCTTCTACTTCAAATGTCCTCACTAGGTCCATCTCAACCCACTCTTCTATGGTTTAAAAGCTTGTCCAACAGGTATCAGTCAGTATACCCCCCAGTCACCACTGGTGCACCAGAAGGCTCTCTCCTTGGTCCCCACCTCTAACATTCTCTCCAATACCCTCCACATACACACAACAGGCCTCGCTAATACAATATGCAGATGACTCCACACTCACATGCATATCAGACAACCTGTCACATCTAAAAAAATTACATGGGAAGTTTTAACAGCCACTGAAATATGACTTTAACTCTTAACCCAAAAAAAACTTCCTCCCTAAATCCTTCTCATGAAAAAACAACATTTAAAATATTCTCCATTAATAAAATAGCCATTGAAGTCACTTCCTGTAGCAAATGATTAGGGATGATGATGATGAATACTCAGATTTGATCTGCATATAGAAAATTGCATAAAAACTCACCAAAAATTCTGGATGTTTTACAGAGCCAAAACCTTTCTCACCAATATAGCAAACTTCACTTGCCACTACTTACCCCCTCCCCTTACTATTTTATGGCACCCTCATCTTAACTAACCTCCAGGCATCACGAAAAGCAAAACTTCCACAATGCTAAAATAAATTGGTTAAATTTGCAGTAAATACTACCTTCAGAGCCTACTACTGTATAGCAATAAAAAACTTAAATTGGTTAGAATTACCCAACTAACATATACACAGATTCTTACAACATACAAAATTATCCAGAATCCATCTGCTTGTAAAGAATTAAATACCATTCTATACAACTATGGTCCCACTTGGTCATTATAATGGTATGACCAAATACTCTTCTCTGTCCACAAACCTTCAAAATCTTCTGGGCATGGTCTGACTGTGTTGCTAAGGCCTGGAACTCTTTACCTGTACCCATCAGGTCAATACCCTCCCTTCAGTCCTTTAAAACCATCCTGAAAGACTTCTAGCCAGATTATGGCTCTGTTCCTGCTCAAACCTAGGAGACTGGCACTGAATAGAGAGAGAGAGATATGGCAACAGCTGATACAACACCTAGATCCCATGCAGAAAATGAGAAAAAAGGGCCTATGATGATGTCCTGTTGAATGTAGTTGTTGACAGCAAACTTATTATCTTTCCATCAGCTAAGCAACAAGTGATGCTCATCTCCCTACTCCAGGTGCAAGAAACTATTTAAAAAAAAATACAACATGCAAAGGAATCAATCTCATCCACTGTACAGTGATAATGAAATTATTAATGATAGTGTCTCATTTCAAAATCTAAAAAACTTTTTGCATTATGTACTGGGACAAGAGTGACATCTATTGCCATGAAATAAGAAACTATTTTAATAATAGATAAGATTTACATTAATGGAACACTTGTATACAGGACTTTCATAGGTTCGTTGATATTTACTAGGCTAACAACCATAAAGGCCTTTTTAAGCCTAGCCATGGACCCCAAATCTCTGAAAAGTTCTGGTACCCTCAATAAGTGTAAGCAGGGGTGTGGGAGACGAACCACTTATCTGTGTCCATTAGAGACATAGGAGCCAAACCAGGGATGACTTTCCTGTCCTCCATCCAATTGTCCAAGCTGTGCTTGAATTTGGTTAGGGAGGAACTCTACATGGATGGGGAGCCTGTTCCAGTGAAGGGGGTAATATCTGGGATACATACCTGTCTCTCTAGCAGGTCCTATTTATATTGCAGGCAAGGTTTAAGTCTTTAGAATGGGTAATTCTAGTGCTGTCTGGTATTGCTGATATGCAAAAGGTCCATCAGAGTGGTATCTGACAATGTCTTGAATGACAGGCATACATGTTTACTCAACAGCCTGCAGGAGTCAATACAGGGAAAGGGACTTGAGGTGTCTGCATAGGGCATATTACTTATGCCCTGTATTTGTTTCATGAAGAACCTCTGTGGACATTTCAATTGTTGAATATGCCTGTTTAAGTACATATCAAAGGGGGTACTGTACTCTATGACAGGGCTGATGAATGCCGAATACAGTGGAACAATGACTTACTTGGACCTTGATCCCATACCTATGTTTATACTTTGCTCAATATGGAAGGATTTCCTCAGTACTGTAGACACATGATGGTCAAAGGCTAGATTACTGTCTGTGTCCCCCCCAAGTTCCTGACTACTGGATCAACTCCTAGGGTGTGTTGTCAATATGATAGTAAGCAGAGGTGGATGACTTCCTGAAGGATACTATTATGCATTTCTTGGCATCTAGTTTTAGTCCATGGCTCTGACACCAGTTGTTGGTCTGTGTCAGCCATTCCTGGAGAACATGCGTGTTAGTGTGGGATTCAATGACAGCTCCTAATTTGCAATCATCTGCAAATGTATTCAGTCAAAGGCCTTTGATATTAGCCTTGACTTCAGGGAAGTAAATGCCAAAAAGGAGCGGTCCCACCAACAGTCCCTGGGGTAACTCCACTTGTGACTGGCCTCTTTGTAGACATGGACTCCCCAATTCTAACTTCCTGGGTCCTCTCTGTGAGCCAGCTGGCTATCCACTGGATGACATAAGGGGTTGTACCTAACCTCTTGAGTTTGGCAACAATGTCTTAGTGGGGTACTGCATCAATTGCCTTGGCCAGGCTAAGGTAGGCAGTGTGAATCATTTTGCCCTCATCCATTACTTTGCTGACCTTATCAAACAAGTCTAAAAAAATCAAGCTACCAGTGAAACAAATAACACAAGTAAAAAAATCACTGAAGGCTTCCAGAAGACAAACCATGAAATTAGCGTACAAAACTTTTGTGTTTCCTTGAGGAGCAGGTTTTAGTTCTATTGGGTATGGCTGAGCCCATGCAGTTGTACAGATGCTTGCATACTGCACTGGCATACTGTTCAGCACAGATGTCTGCATTTCTCTGAGGGAGGCGGTGATGTGAAGCCACAGATGCCCTCCCTTAGGAGGTTGTAGTCAGCTTTTGAGAAGCTTTTTTAGCTTGATTATGGCTGGCAGTGGGGGGGGGGGGGGGTTGGGTAGGAGAAACTTTGAATGAGACAGTCCGATGATCTGATCTCACCAGGGAAGAGCATATTATGGGAGTGGTACATCGGTCACCCATGTTGGTAAGAACCAAGTCCAGAATGTTATCTCCCCTTGTGGGTCTCTAGTGCATTAGAATTGATGAAATCAAGGAATCACTGAGAGAGAGTGCATTAGTGCAAGAATAGTTCACCCAGTCTATGGCGGGGTAGTTGAAGTCACCGAGGATCAGGGTATTAGGGGGTACCTTGATGGAGTCAAGTAGATCCAGGTAAGAGGAGTGGGTGTCCCGAGTCATGGGGCAGAGGGTTCAATAGCTAGCTATAGCTTGGATTGGTGACTTGCCAGCTGTCAGTTGTACCTGGAGTAGTTCCAGTGCATCATGCTGGCAAACCAGTCTGGAGGTGTGTCTGTCCTTAATTGAAGGTAGAGACACCACCACCCTTAGTCTTCCCAACTTCCTATATAACTTTTGCTGTACGGGAAGGAACATAACATATTACATGATGTTACTTGTGGGGTGACATCATGTAATATTTGTCATGGTGCGTTTCACTGCTATGTGCATCAGTTAAAATATCAAAATGCACATGTATATGCATACTTGTAACATACTTTACAGTTATTAGTATAAATTGACATTGCAGCAGTCAAACAACTGCGACTGTGATTGTACATGGAATAATAGCATCAATGCTATCAGCTAAAAGGAAATGAGAATTAGGAAGAAATCACTGAAGGAGATACCACGTGAGAGAGTCCTCATGCAATCGTGGAAGGAGATTACCACGTGAGAGAGTCCTCATGCAATTGTGGAAGGAGATTACCACGTGAGAGAGTCCTCGTGCAATCGTGGAAGGAGATTACCACGTGAGAGAGTCCTCATGCAATCGTGGAAGGAGATTACCACGTGAGAGAGTCCTCGTGCAATCGTGGAAGGAGATTACCACGTGACAGAGTTCTCGTGCAATCGTGGAAGGAGATTACCACGTGAGAGAGTCCTCGTGCAATCGTGGAAATAATGTGGTACTGGAGACAAGCAGCTGTCGATATGATGGACAAGTGTGATCTTTTTTTTAAACAAACCAAGCAAAAACTTTGCAGTGTGGAGGGTGTGAAGATCAGTCCTTGAAATATGTTATGTACCTAGTTCACTAATAAACTTCGAACTTTAAAATTACAAAATAATAAAATAGTAGGTAGTCCACAGTTGAGTTGAAAATGGAATATCCTTTATTGAGACACACAAAGCACTTGTTTGTGTGTTTCCATAAATGACATTCCATTTTGGTAGTACATATTTTAAAGTTCGAAGTTTATTAGTGAACTAGGTGCATAACATATCTCAAGGAGTGAACTTTACACCCTTGGCACTGCAAAATTTCTGCTTGGTTTGTTTTTGACCCAGTATAGGTTGCATACTGGGTTTTCTGAGACTTTGAGGGATACCACTGATTTTTTTTAAACAAAAACATTTTTACTGAATTATCACTTTTGACATAGAAAATCATACATTTATAGAAAAAGAAAAACTATACTGGCATATTTTCATTTGCAAACATACATCACTTATGATCTTCTATACAGTCATTGTCAATTGAACATTACATAGCTCATTCAATTCCTGCCTTCCCTTAAACCTCATGCATCCTCTAAAATATTATTCTGCATGTACTGTTCCCACAGTTCCTATTTTTTTCTATGTAATCTGCTCCAACTTTTTTCTAAAAAGATGCCACTTCTAATTCTTCTATCTCTCGATTTTAGTTTTCCAGTAACTGCTCTTACTAAGTCTAGGCATTTCAGCTCTTACATTACAGTTCAAAATATCATTTCCTTAGTTACACCAATTTGCTTGCCCAGTACTTCTGACAGAATATCTGCAGGGAATTTTTAAAGTCTGCCAACTCATTACACTCCCAAAATATGCATTTCCAATTACCTCTTTCTTCCCCATCACACTTCCAGCACTTGCCATCTACTGGAGGAAAAATTCTTTGCAGTTTGTTTGGGGCATAAAAAGTATCTAAGCAAAAATCCTAAATATTCTAGACTTTGTTGCATATTTGGGCGGCATACATATATCCTCCTATTGCTTCTTTGTGAACTGCTTATCCAGTCGCTCTTCCCAATCTTTTCTAAGCACCTCTGATTGATTGCTATAGTTATCATGCAATATTTTATATGTCCTACTAATTATCCCTTTTTAACAGCAGCTTCTGTTCTAGATAAACTTAAAATCTCTACAAGTCCTGGTCTTTCACTTTGGATCTCCCTATTCCTCTTTGCAGATAGGGAAGTCCGTCTGTAGTCCAAATCTATTTTTGGCCTTTTTCCATTCCATTACCTTTCCCTCCCTAATTATTTGCTCCCGATATACTGGTTCCTTTGCCAGTTTTCTCTAGTAAATTCCAGCCCCCCTCTCGCCTATTCCTTGTATCCTAATTGATGTCATCCCTATTGGCAGAATCTCCTTCTTCTGTTATTCCTGTGTTGGCTTAGTTCTTAGTATACTTTCTGCTACTTTATGAATATGACATTCTGCATGGCTTTTATTATAATTCAAAGTGGAAAGGGATGATGATGATGATTATGATGAGGCAGGAAAGAAGCTCAAGAAATAAGAAGAGACTGGGATTTTGGATGCAGATAGAAAGGCAAGTGTGAAATGACACTGCCAGAGGGTAACCATGATTGTGTAGGTGCACATAAACAAACCTAAGGTGGGAGAATGGGTGGACAGATAGGACACATTTAGGTGACATTTCAGCTAGCAAATAAAATATTAGTATGGAATACTGTGTTATAAACCATGGAGGATTGGCATGGAATTGTGCATATTAGCATACAAAGGTGTGCAAATATAGGATATATGAGATGTTATTCTTATTGTTTATGTCAGCAGTGCTGATTGCATTGCTATATGCGATTAGAAATACCATTTGATAAATCAGTCTTGATTGTTGTACAGGGTGTGACTTTTTATGTACGTGATGGACTTTTATATATTGGAGTGCTGCCATATGGAACTGGAATTTATATTAACTTTGCAGCCTGCAGCCTGTGATGCAGTATAAATGCTTTTAATGACAGAGACATGGGGTATTAATGGGAAAGAATAAAAAAATGTACCCGCGTAGGTAACTGTGAGTATATGTCCACAACTCTGATACAATGGTAAACAGAAAAACACAACGCTTGATTTGTTTTTTTAAATGAGAAGATTCAAACAGTATAACAGGACCAGGTATCTGTGTGGTGCTCGTGCAAAACAATCTGAATAGGAGATGCAAACAATGGAAACTGCATGGAGAATGAGCAACAACTGCATAAGGTAAGAAGTACTGCACAAAAATAAAGGAAAACAACCATAAAAGTTACGAAATGTGGGCAAACATTCACTATATGCATTTATTATTCATTGAAGAAATTCCAAAATGACTAAACATAACAATATCTACTGGTTCAAAGCGACATGCTTTAGGTGCATAAGGAGATGCAAGAAAATTGTTTTAGTTTGGCTCATTAAGTTTGGAGATAACTGCAAGCTAGGAGCAGTCAGTGAATTCCCAAATTACTTTGCGATCCTACAGGAGCACTGAAACGTAATCTCAAAAAATGCATTATTGTATCCTTCAGGAAAGTCATCTTACAACAATGGACACACGTTGATCAAAAAAGTCCTTCAATATTGCACAACCTAAAGACAAAGGGATTGTGTCTAGACCTAGGGATGTCATTGTCCCCCTTTACTCAGCCCTCATTAGGCCACGCATTGAATATAATGCTCACTTTGGCAAGCATCTGTCCAGATACATGCAACTGGAATGCCAGAGATACCTTACTAAAAGGATACAAAGCCTAAACATCATGTCTTACATGGACTGACTCAAAGTCCTGTCACTATATCCTACAGACTGTTAAGAAGTGACCTGTGTCTGGCATGCAAGGCATCCTCTGTCCCAATACTGATGGATTTGCTGCAAGTCAAATAGCATCAGAAATATTCAGTCTAGAGATATAAATCTTTTCTGCATCATCAACAGAATGGTTTGGAGGGACAGGTATATCTCAGAGGAGATAATACTGCGCAACTTGGATCTATGAATGGGAAATAGAAAATTTTCCCCAGGACTGCCTCCTGTACTACTAATGGACAGAGGTGCTTTTAAATGCATTATTCCATGCACTTGTTCCCTCAAATTATCTGTGGTATGATCCTAGTTATACTCAGCAGGGGTACTATATAATTATTGACCATGGGATGGTTAAAGCCAATCCGGCATCAGAAGAAAGCTAAACAAATTTGAAAGTATGAAGGTGACTAGTGGTGTCCCTCAGGTCTCAGTATTGGGGCCCCTCCTTTTCAGCATTTACATTTCTGGTCTTCAAAAAGGGAAGGACCTCCAGCTCACTAAACTGGCAAAAGACTGGAAGCCAAGAATTATTGTTAAGTCATCCTCTGATACCAAAACCCTCCAACAAGAACTCCCTTGTAAACCTCCATGTGTTGAGAAAGAGCTAAAATTAACTGTTAAAAAAATGCAGTAATTTCACATTTGGCAGACAACCCCCTCCACTCAGCATACTATATTGCCAATATAGCATTACAAAATGAAACAGTTAGGAACCTTGCAGCCTGGGCTGATATCTTCCTGTCTTTTGATCATCATATGTGAACAGAAGGAAATGCTTCTACCTGGGATGATTAATGGCCAAAGGAACAGCATCAACATCTACAAGGGAATAACATCTGAGGTGGTCATCATTGCCATGTATTCAACACTGATTAGGCTATTCACAGAGTACAACATGCTCTTCTGGATGTACCTCACCAGATATATCAATCATTTGGAAAGGCCACAGAGGCTTCTAACCAAGAAAATCTCAGCCCTTAAAACCCTGAACTACCAATAAAGTCTGGAAGCACCACTACTTTTTTCAGTATCTTACAAACCTTTGTAGGTACACCTATGCCTGACCTACTGCACTATTTGAGACCCTGTTGTCCCTGATCTCCTGTATCTCTGCAAGTCTAATACTTTTAATAATTCCAGAAACAGTGACCTAAATCTTCAACAAATAAACAAACCAGTGTGGTGAGACAGGTTTATAGCATTTCCTCTCCCCCACCTCTGAACAATCATCCCCTGTAGGGGAAATAGTGCAATTCATTAGCATCCATCAAACACAGTCTAGATGACTACACAGGTCCCCACAAATTTACACAAAAGTTGACTGTACTGGCCCTCTATGAGTAGAGTTTGGTTATGGTCTGAAGGTGGATACTTGCAAGATACATGGTCCTAAGACTAAATTGCCTTGAGATATCTATGATTGCTATGAATGCCAATCTGTACAAGGCTTTTATATACTAGCCAAGTCATTGTGCAGCACCACAGTGCCCTTCTTAGGTGGTGTCATTCTACGCTGTCTACCAATCTAGTTAACCAAATCCAGATCTAACAAATATCAGTGTAGTGCGGGTCTATATCACATAGTTGAACTTACGTAACTTCGAACACCTAATGGTCAAACTATTATGCTCGAAGTTACATAACTTCGACTACCTAATTAAAAAAAAAAAAAAAAAAAAACAACGGACAACAAAAACTGTTGTAAGCAGGGGGGCCATCCACGTGGAGGGCTGCATCCCCCCCTACTAAAATATACCAACTCCAAGATCGCACCACACTGAAGTGAATGGAAACCTCCACCTATGGAGATTTCCATTCACACGCTTGAACTTTTACAAATTCTCAAAGTCTCAACCACATGTGGTTCGAAGTTGTAAAAGTTTGATGACATGATAGGAACCCGTGTTGTGCCACTCATGAAAGCATAAATAATAACATGGCCTCCTTCAACATCTTTTTGACTCTAGAATATGTGGTTATTTGTGTTGTTACTGAAACTGGTACTAGTATACTGATAGTATAATGTGGTGAAGATGGGAGTGCTATCTACTGGTCATTTTGGTTCACAAGTGTGGACATCAAATGCAATAATTTCATGACTAATTGGGCAAGATAATTACCATAAAGTTCTTCATACCCTGGTATTTATAATAAAACCATTATATCACTTATTGGTGGACTACAAATGTCCCAACCATGACATCAGCAAATCACAAAAGCATATTTTAATTAGAATCGCTCAGCATTGACCAAAATTATATAATTTGGGGGAACATTAAACTAATCCCCCCTTCCCATTAATTGGCACACTTATGCTTCAAACAAACAAATATGAACGGTTCTTTGACATTATATATGCCAACTCTCTAAATCAAAACAGTAACATCTTAGATCACAGGCATCATTATACTTGATGCTGTTCTCACCAACAAAACCCTCATGTGCCTCCTGTCCATTTTCAAATCCTCACTGGTCAAATCAGATCATGTATTCACCATATGGTCTAAGTGCAGGTCACCATCCAACTCAACCATCTCAGACTTCTTCAACTTATCAGGAGAAACTGTCAGAATTTTCTCTGTACTCAGTTTGTTACAGACTCCTCCATGGACATCTGTTTAGCTTTTTGAGCTGTTGAAAGATCAACCTTATTTGGACTTCCTACTCCTTTGCAGAACTAATGGTACCTGAAATCTGGAACAAACTCTACTACATGTCAGGCTGAATATCACCCGTGCCACCTTCAAGGTAAAACTAAATAATTGGATGGGCAGCCTCAAATTCTCCACAGCAATATCTTTTCTCACCCTTCTTGAAACTTGAGGGTACTTTTGAACAGTGTTTTTTAAGGTTAGACTTTTATTGGTCTGCAGACTAACTGCCTAGTGCTCATCTATGAATGTAAAGCAAGTACATATACTCAAAATGTATGTACACATCTCAAATCCTTTGCAGAGGCTTCTGTTCCTGCTCACCCCAAATGCAATCCCATACTTAGAAAAAAACCTTCTGGTGAAACTCATCTATAAACAAACTCTATAATGAGAGGAAAAAACTCATGACACTAAAGAACATAATGTCATGGTGCTGAAAATCATCCTCATAAGTGTTAATATAGAAATGAAGAGCAAGATCCAATTCTACAAATCTAATTTAGAGCTAAAAATTGCTACCCCAATAAAAGATATCCATAATATACTCTTTTTATGAAAATAATAACTATTGTTTATAAAATAGTTTTATAACTATAATGAAATAATACACTTGTTTATCAGACTTTAACATTCTGGGTCTTACTGACTTTCTATAATCTATTCCTTTTATCAGTCTTAACATGTCTATAAGTCTCTATAAAAAATCAAGCAACTCTTCCTCTATATCATTTTCTTCTAAGGAGGGCACATTCTTTGCTCTCAGTTTCCTGCTGGAATTCTACAAAAAGTTACAGAACGTCTTCCTGTGACATATTGTCTTCAACTGCACCATGTGTCATCTGTGGCTGTTTCATATGGGAATTCACTAGCGCATCACTCCAAAACAGTGACTGCATCAGAATTGCCACAGTTTCCTGTTCCTTCCCTTGTCATGCAGCTCCAGCTAAAATTTTGAACAGACATTATACATGCAAATTCTAGCCATTAACTCTGGTCTCAAAACAATAGGAAGAATTCCTTCATTCAGACATCTCAGCTCAGAGTTTTGGGATCAAACAATTATACAATGCTTAACTTATCAGCTTTCCTCCAACAGAGTGCAATGTGGTTACATTTTTGGAGTTCAACATTTACCACAATTCTTACATTTAAGAGAACAAGCATGATGACAGAAGTATCTACAAAATCCTGTCTAGCTAGGCTGGCAGCCTTCACATATCTTCACATACCACCCCCCCCCCCCCCACGGAGAACTCAAGCTAGTTTTTCAAGTAACCCTTGAGAAACATTGCTTGAGAGGGTTAAGTCTATCTGAGTATACCTTACCTCATTCTCTGTCTTGAGAGCCCATCTGCATTGGCATTGCTACTCCCACTGTGGTGTTGCATTGATGTATTATATGCTTGCAACCCGAGGCTCCATCTTAGCAACTTGGCATTTTGCTGGCTGGCTCTGTTCAACCATGTTAGGGGATTGTGATCTGTCACTACAAAGAATTTTCTTCCATACAGATAAGGCTGAAATTTCTGCAGTGCCTACACTATGGCTAGACATTCCTTTTCTACAGCTGCATAGCATTCCTCCTTGGGTTGGAGCCTACGAGTGAGATAAACTACTGATTGCTCTTCTCCCTCTGAAAAAGTCTGGCTATGTATAGAAGCATCCACCTGCACAACAAATTATTTGCTGTAATCTGGATTGGCTAACACAGGGAGTCCTCCCAAAGCTTCTTTCAGCTTCTGAAATGCCTGCTCACATGTTGGGGTCCACACTACTTTATCTGGCCGTTTTTTTCCTTATCAGGTCTGTCAGGGGACCAGCTATGGTACTATACCTGGGGACGAATTTTCTGTAGTACCCTGCTGTCCCTAAGAATGCCCTCACCTGCTTTTTGGTAACAGGTGCAGGCCATGCCTGAATGGCTTCCACTTTGGCAGGTTCTGGCTTGATCTTACCATCCCCACTCTATGTCCCAGGAAGTGACCTCTGCAATACTCACCTGACATTTGATGGGCTTAATGGTCAACCCTGCCCTGTGTAGTCTGCCTAGCACCTCCCTGACATGCTGAAAGTTCTCTTGCCAGGAATAGCTGTAGACAGCATCATCATATAGGTAAGCAAGGACAAACCCTCCTGCTCCTGTTAGGATATAATCTACCAGCCTCTGGAAAGTTGCTGGTGCATTTTTCATCCCAAAAGGGTATCTTTGTGAACTCATACAAGCCAAAAGAGGTCAGAAAGGCTGACCTCTTTCTAGCACTGGGAGTCAAGGGCACCTGCCTGTAACCCTTGGTAAGATCAATGGTTGTATGATACTTAGCCCCACCCAGCTGCTCTAGAGCCTCATCTGTCCTAGGCATGGGGTAAGCATATGACTGACATAGATATGACATGATAGACATGTGACTATTTAATTTCCTGTAGTCCAGACAGAACCTGGTGCTGCCACCTTTCTTTGGCATCAGCACCACTGGGGAGCTCCAGGGACTGTTGGACTCTTGAATTACCCCTAGTTCCAACAGTTCCTGCTACTCCTCCCTCAGAGTTTGTTTGACTCTCTCAGGCACCCTATAAGGGGCCTGTCTAATAGGCCTTTGAGGTCCTGTATCCACCTGGTGCTGCATCAGGTGCGTGCACCCTGGTTTCTCAGTGAACATGTCCCCAAACTCCTGTAACACTGTTCGTATTTCTCGAACCTGGATAGGAGATAGCTGCTGGGACATTGCTACCCCTTCCACTGAGGTGTCAGTCTGTGCCTTACTGAGGAGATCTGTCACCAGATCTCCCTAAGACTCCTCCTGCAAGCCACTGCAAATACTCAGCACAATGGCCTCCCTATCATGGTAAGGTTTCATCATGTTAACATGGTACAATTTGTACCCCTGCCTCCTGTCTCGGAGTTCTACCATGTAGTTAAAATCACTTACTTTCTTACCACATTGTAGGGTCCCTCCCAACTTGCCTGCAGCTTGTTTTGTCTGACAGGAATGGGAACTATTACCTGCTGCTCTACAGTATACTCTCTAGCTTGAGCATTCCTGTCATACCATACCTTATTCTGTTGTTGGGCTTCTGCCAGGTTCTCCTGGGTCAAACCCATGAGTTCCCTGAAGCTTGTCCTGAGGTTTAGGACATATGCCACAGCAGACTCCTCGCAAGGTTCCCACTCCTTCCCACTCATCACAAATTAAATATAGAGGTCCCCTCACCCTATGTTCATGCAACAACTCACAGAGTAAAAAAACCTGTGGATTCCTGGGGAACCTCTCTGTAAGCAAACAGATGGGGCTCCCTCAAACTAGTCTGCAAATACCCGTAGCATGGACTTGTGTACAGTTTAACCTCTCAACAAGACCATTAGTTTGGGGATGGTAGGGGGTGGTCTTCAGGTGCTTCACCTCACAGTACTTCCACAGACAAGCCAGCAGGTCTGACATGAAATTGGCACCTCTGTCAGTCAGTATTTCTTTTGGGAAACCTACCCTGCTGAAAATATCTAACAAAGCATTTGCCACCTTTCCTGCCTCGATAGAGGACAAAGCCACTGCCTCAGGGAAACATGTAGCATAATCTACTACCACTAGGATATACTTTTTCCCTGTGGAACTTAGGGTACTCAGAGGCCCCACAATATCCAAAGCTACCCACTGAAATGGCTCCTCAATCACAGGCAAAGGCATCAAAGGAGCGCTCACCTTGTCTCCTGCCTTGCCTACCTTTTGGCACTGCTCAAAGGTCCTGCAGTACCTGGTTACATCTCTGGAAATTCCAGGCCAACAGAAGTTTGGCATAATACGTCTCTTTGTACATTTTATGCCCATATGACCTGCAAAGGGAATATCATGGGCTATGGCTAAAAGCACCAGATGGTAGGCTCTAGGCACTACCAACTGCTGTATTCTCTCATCTTCTAGCCCTCCCTCAGGGGTCCACTCTCTATACAGTAACCCTTTGTCCCAGTATATAGATTCCCCCTTTTCTTGAGAATCAGGTGTCTCACTAGCTACCTGCTTCAGGCTTTGCAATGTAGGGTTTGAGAGCCGAGCCTGTCTCAACACTCTGTTTGTAGTCCTTCCCAGCTCCCCTTCCACAGGAAGTCTGGCATCCTCGGACTATGGTGCCTTTGCAGTCACTCTGTCCAAGGGAACATCAGTACTCACAAGCAGCTGTGGCTCATCTTCAGTCTCACTGTGACAGAGTAGCTCCTTCCCTGAAGTAACCATCTCACCAGTCCTGGCTGCAAGTATGTGGTCTGTCTGGGTCTCCCCCAGGCTACCAGACCCACATGCTTGTCTTGAAGCCTGACTGCATGTAACTGCATAAACATATGGTACTGCCTCATCAAAATCCTTCCCTATCAGGACATCTGCAGGATGGTAGTACAGTACACCTGTTCTCTCAAGACAACCTACTATTGGCATTTTGTCTTTTCTACTTACTGGCCCTCTCACCTTTTATTCCAAACCTTGCCTCTGTGGACATCTGTATGCCACCCACTGGTTGCATTCAAAACATTTAACCCTAAGTCCTGGATGGGTTTCTAGACTAGTGGCTTCCCCTGCTACTGGAAGATTCTGTTGGGGAAGTCTGGGCTTCCCACCATAGGTTCCTTTAGATCCATGAGCAGTACTTGGGGTCCCTTTCCTGTGCAGGGATGCCCTGTTTGCTAGGTATAGGTCTTTCTTCTTCCCCAACTCCTCTGAAGCAGCACATTGTTTATCAGCTAACCAGATCCTCATGTCCTCAGGCAAAGTGCTAAGGCTTGTTTCCTCACCAAAAGGTCTGCCAGCCCTTCAAAAGTGGTGACGTGATAGCCACTCACCCACCTATGAAAATAAGTGCTCAGTTCAGCAACATATTCTCATACACTTTCATATGCCTTGTGTCTATGCTCACAAAAATTTTCCTATAAGTTTCAGATGTTAGCTTAAAAAACTCAAGCACTTCTTAACAGTAGTATAATCAAAACAGTCAATGTCAGACTTTTTGGACAAAAATAGTTACAGCTTTACCATGGAGTAAGGGGGTCAGGAACCGTACCCAGAGCCTTTGGTCAGCATCATACTGTTTACATACCCTCTCAAACAGATACCTTTGCCTGTCTTTCTCTTCAAATATCTTTGGTGTTGTTTTTGTACTGATTAGTTTGGCTATCTCCTTTGCATAAATATTACACCATATCAGATCTCTCTTTTTCTTTCCTTGCCCAGGTTTCTTTTTTATACTTTTCAAAAATCTACTGGTTTTGTTTATATTTTCTCACTTCCTCACTTTTTCCAAACAGCGAAAGTGTCTTGGTCTATAATTTTTTTTCTTGAATCTATTGTATTAATTTACACAAACTTGCATTTGAAGATTTGACAGTTTTTCTTGTGCAAGTACATTTCTTTTCTCTAATTTCTTTGTAATTACACTCCACAAAGGTGGAACCTCTACAGACCCTGGAAACTACCACCCCATAAGCTTGACCACCAGCCTGGTCTGCAAAGCTATGGAAAGGATCATTATGGAACTCATAAACAAAGACATCGGGGACCTACAGACAATTGACCCTACCCAGTTCGGTTTTGTAAAAGGCAGATCCTGTCTTTTAAACCTGGTGGACTTTTTTGAAACAGTCACTAGAGCCATCGATGAAGGCAAAGCAGTTCATACAGCCTACCATTGGATCTGGCAAAAGCCTTCAACACAATACCCCACTCAGGCATCATAGACAAGCTCAACAGCTTAAATGTAAACCCATTTTTCACAAGATGGGTTGCAAACTGGCTAAAGGACAGAACCCACAAAGTCAGAATAGCTGGAGCTATGTCAGACTCTAAGCCAGTCACAAGTGGAGTCCCACAGGGCTCTGTCTTGGGACCCCTCTTGTTCGGCATTTATTTCTCAGATGTGCAGGCAAACTTAGGGGGGTTGTGGCTGACAAAGTTCACAGACGACTGCAAACTAAGCGCCATAGTCGACACACCAGCTGACACATGCATCCTCCAGAAGGGCCTCACAGAAACAGACGACTGGTGCCAGAGTCATGGCCTTAAATTAAATGCCAAAAAATGTATAGCCATCCCCTTTGGAAAAAACAAAGTACCCACAAATTACCACATAGGTGGTAATCCATTAAGTACGGAAAAAGTAATCAGAGACCTGGGAACCCAAGTTGAAAGTGACCTCTCATTTGACACCCACGTCGCCAAAGTGGTTAGAAAGACCTTTTACCTTGCCCACCTTATCACGAAGGGATTCACATCCAGATCAAATGATGTCATTGTACCCTTATATTCCTTCCTTATCAGGCCTATGATTGAGTACAATGCCCCATTTGGTATGTACCTCACCCGGCACCTGCAGCAGCTGGAGAGACCCCAAAAGTACCTTACCAAGAGGATCAAGGGTCTCCAGCATATGTCATATGCTGCCAGACTGAAAAAGCTCCAGCTCTATTCAGTAGTATACCGCCTACTCAGAGGTGATCTGTGCCTTACGTACAAGGCCATGTCCAATTCAGAATTAATGGACATGCTCCACCTCAAAAAATCCAAATCCATCATAAATCCAAATCCATCATTGCCACGAGAGCTAAAGATCTAAACCTCAGCACAAATATGAATAGGACATGCTGGAGGGACAGATTCATAACCCAGAGGCTTCCCACACTCTGGAACAAGATACCTGTCCATGTTAGGCAGAGCCCCTCACTGACTCTCTTCAAGAGAAATCTGGACGAATGGATGGGTGATCGTAGGTTTACCCCGAGGGTCATCATTGCTAGATAGAGGCACAGTAAACTAAATTTAATTTAAATTGTACACTTTTGTATCATTACATGGGGTGGCAAAAGCCACATACACTTTGGCTAGGCTTATAAATGCCCTAGGGCAGATAGCTTAGTACTATACTATGAAACTATGAAACTAAGTATTGTCTATCTAGAAATTCTGGGCTTCTTGCATAATAGTAACAATACATAATTTTTCTTATTCTCAATAGTTGACTCCACCGTCTTTTATGGCTTTTTTCTGGCCTGCCAGTTTTTGCGGACTACTATTTCCTTCTACAAGAGTAGGGCCACCCTCCCCTTGAGTCTGGCTTAACCCCATTTTAGGGCTGTTTTCATGTCTTCAGGATTCTATAGTCTCATTATTTCCAGTCCTGGCACCAGTTTGCCTACAAGGAAAGGGCACTTTTTTATCCCGAGACTTGTGTACCCAACTGTCTATTTTTAACCTACTTCTGTCCATGATATAGGCTATATAAAATACATATATATGTGATATATGCTATATAAAACACAGTCTCTATACCGGTGTAGTCTTGGTGAGATTTTGTTAACCTCATGAAGTTACACAGCAAGATTTGAGAAGGAATTCAATTCCAGCAATGCTACTCTCCTTTGCTTGATCATTTCTCCATCTGGACTCTGTTTTTGTTCACCACAAATACAATCCTGCACTTAGAAACAAAACCTTCTGAAGAAATTCTGCTATAAACAAACTCTACAATGAGAGGGAAAAACTCATAACACCAAAGAAAGGAACAAAATATCAAGGTGGTAAAAATCAGGTTCAAAAGGGTTAATATAGAAATGCAGAGTAAGGTCCAATCCTACAAACCTAACTATGAGCTAAAAAAAAATCACTACGTCAATGCACTCTAATTACGTGAAGAACCTCAGAAATACTTTACATTGCTCAAAGCTAATCTCTAATTACATTACACATTCAAACACTGGTGATATAGCTAATATCCCAGCAGATAACTTCATCTCTAACTTCTACTGCCTCCAAGGTTCTCAATAAAAGTATTCAGTCCATGCCCCCCCTAGGTAATGACCTCAGAAAAGATAATGACAGTGCTCCCCATGATCAAAAAACAGTAGATTATGTGTATTAAACCTAGACTTCTTTGAAAGAGTCACAAAAGCAATAGGGTGAGGGTAAAGCCTTGCACACAGCTTACCCTGATTTAGCTTAGCCTGCTGTCCACTCTGGAATCACCAAAGAAATAGCCAAATTCCATGTAAATCCTTATTAAACCTGCCAGATTGCCAGTGACTTACTGACAGAACTACCTCTACTGAATTTGGTGGCTCAAGAGACTTTTTGCCTGTTCTGTTCTGGTACCATTTCTATTTGACATTTACCTCTGAATGGCAACACTGCAAGCTTGGCACCATTATTATCTCCATTGTAGGCAATCATATCCTGCAAGAGAACCTAAATAAGGCAGACTCAGGTTCAGGATTATGATCAAAAGCTACACACACACACACAGACACACACACACACACACACACACACACAGACACACACACACACACACACACACACACACACAGACACACACACAGACACACAAAGAAAATACATCATTGTTAATTTTGCAAACCAGAAGCTCTTGCACACATACCACCATGAAAAAGAACTCATTATTACACCCCCATACACCGTCATGGATAACTAACACTTCAGAATATTTTTTGCCAAGCACCTAAACCAGACTAAGAAACAGCAGCAGTTCCTCACCAAAAAATCTCAGGAATGAGCTCCACAAGTTACCCACAGAACTTAAAAGCCCGTTTCCCTCCTACAGACTCCTATGTAGCAATCAATGCCTAGCCTGCCAAGCTAATGATGACTCAATATGGCTTAATCTACTGCACATCTGCAAGTGTGGTAGTAGCAAAAATACAAAACAGAGACGCACAAATCCATATTACATCAATAAGTCTTATTAGCATGACAAATCATTCTTCCAAAGAATCACACCACCTCTGGAACAGACTTTTGGATTCTTTAAAAAAAAACAGTTCCCTCATGATCTTTAAAGCTAACCTAAGCAATCATATGGGAAATTATAAATTTACTCCAGGTCTAGTATGCCTATCCCTTTTGGACAACTAGTTGGATACACCAGAGGGTCTCTTAACTGCCCTAATTTACATCGGCACACTATGACTACATCTCAAGAGTAGGAAGGAAGGTTCACACTAAGAAATTAAAGAAATGAAATGAAAAAAATACAAGTGTCATTAAGACAATCGAATGGTGCAATGATCTGTTGTCCCAGCTGATCAAACATTGCTTACATTTATTCACTGCAAGATCTCAAACAGTGAGGATTGGGGACTTTGCACCTATCCATTATTCCCATTTTAACGATAACAGCTACTAAGTTATAAAAAATAATTCTTTGTCTTTTTTACAAGATGGAACAATATTTCTATGTTTACTAACATTTTTGTACTTGATTTACTGAATTTGGTTATTAATGTTTTTGATCTTAACATCTTATTTTTATGTTTATTTTCAATACTTTTAATTTCGTACTGTTTGCATTAATTCAGTTTTTCAATATATATTTCAAACTCAGTATTTTCGTTTTTACTTTTTCTTTAAATCATGCTAATTAGATAACCTTATTCATAGTCACAGGATTTCTTTACTGTTTAAACTGGTAACCTAGGCTAATTTTTATTCTGAAGAAGTCTTGTTCAATATATTTGGGTCGAAAGCAACTGAATTACATGAATAAAGCATTGTTTTAACCCAAATGTGGTTTCATTCACTTTTTACTTACTCTACACCTGGTAATCCCGTGAACAGTTGTTTTTTTTCATCTACTTCTCAGACAATATGGGAGTCTTGTTTGGTGTTACTGGTTGTATTGACTGCACGGTCACATACTCCATTCTCTCTTTGGTTTTTATAACTTGTTCATTTACTTGTCGTGTGGAAGTGTCCAGTAGATACCAAATGGGGTTTCATCATGTCTATATGTACCAATGGTGGAGGTTTACCTGCCAAAGATTCTGTAGAAGTTACCTCCAATATATCAAATACCCAGTCAGGGGAATTTGACTCAACTTATCACTTTAATTACTCAACAGTCCATTATGAATAGAACAGTAGAGCACATATCAACATGCAACTATTCACCTTCTTCCTATCTGCCTGTAGGTTGATCCGGGACTGACAATGTTATACAAGATACATGTCACAGAGCTCTCCCTTTCCAGTCCTCAGAACCACAAGCCGTGGTTTGCAATGGTTCTACAGTAAACACTACCAATGATTTCAACAGACCAGACATCCAATGTACCACAAACAACTTTCAAGATTGGTTACACTCCAATATTACTTCTTTCAACATTCCAGCAGATCTTGATCCAGTTCCCTTCACTGGGAATTTATCATTAATGACAGCATTTGAGAAAAAGGTTTTCCAAGGTGTGTAGTCTACAATTGGATAATGCTTTCCTTAATGAATGTTTGAAAATAAAGAGAGTACCGAAGGGTCTCAGATTCTGCAAGTATCCAAATGGACTGATAACAGGTAGTGAAGTACACATTGAACTGTTAGTTATGTTTGATTGTCATGGCTTAGAAGTTATTAATTTTATTATAAAATGGAATACCATATTGTTAAATCAATTTTATGAGGAACTAACTGCTTTGAATGATCAAATTACTAACGATCATTATCACAAAAATAGGTATGACCAGATTTTTGTCAACTTTGATGAACTGTGAAAAAAGAATGTTACAAGAAAAAAGAAAGATCATTCTACATATTTCAATAATACTGCCTATTCTACTCCTAAAAATGTAAATATTTTATAAATCCATTAGGTAGTTGACAACTGTTATCCTAATAAATTTCATCAGTACTGACAACAACATAGGGACTCGATCCATAGAGGTGGGTTTCAATTAGAATCCCCAGTTTCACCCTCTTAACAGCAGGATGTTTACAAAGAGGAATTTGCCCCCTTGTGCAAAGATCAGAAAGACTAATGAACAATCAGATTAATGCATATAACAAATTTTTTTACAACCCCCCCTTCCCTCTTCTTCTTTGGGGGAAGAGCACTAAACAGGGCAGAGGCAGAGACAGGGACAATACAAGGGGTGAACAAAACGGAAGGAATTTTTAACACAATGTGAAACCACAGACCATCTTCAATCTGATCTGATATTATCATTTCACACAAAAGGATTATGTGGCCCTACCTGGGTTTTAATATATTTAATTATAGAGACCTTCATATTACAAAAGAACATTTCTCATTGTGCAGCAAAGTTTTTAAATGTGTTCCCCATCCACCTATTAATGTTGAAGATCTAATGGTGGAACTTAGGTTATTCACTAGAAAAATACATTTATATTATTATGCTCCTGAGTCCGAGTCATCTGACAACACATTTCCATGAAAGATTAGCAGGAAAAGTACATACAATTCACCCCTTAACACAACTTTGGCTATTTCCTAAAAAATGTGAGAAAGATTTTACAACCATTTAGCAAGTAGGACATATTTTTTTAATTTAAATAATCAAGAAAGATAACTAATCTTTGAGTTAATCCCAACATTAGAGTTATGATTCCTGACAAAGGTGGTGTATTGTTCTTGTTGACAAGATGGACTATGTGAGCAGTATATTTAACATGCTACAAGATACCACTAAATACACTATGATATCCAAAAATGAAATTTCAGTATCTTATAGGAAAATTGATCTCTTTTTGGAAGATTGCCTGATTCAGGGTGCAATTACACTTGAAACTTGTATTTTTTTATTGGAAAAGAATAAGGTTATCCCAGCAACTTTTGGGATTCCTAAAACACAAAAACGTTTCCAAACATCTGCACAGATTGATAGTAGCCAATCAACATTCCAAAACATATCAATTACCAGTTTTTGTCACCCAAACGTTAGACATTTTTTCATAAGTACAACATATACTTAAGAGACTTGTGGGATTTTTTTATCCAAAATAAAAAAATTTCCCCACTGATCAATACTATTTTCTCACTATAAATGTTAATGATTTATTTACAAGTATATTACATTTGACTGTCTGGAAATATTTCCATACTGCACTTCTAGAATTGACTGATTTTGATGGTATTAGAATTGACTGATTTTGATGGTCCCCTTATAGTGTTTCATGAATCTTATGGAAAATAAGATTAACACACAACTTTATCTTTTTTGAAGGGGAATTTTGCAAATGGTTACAAGGGGTAGTTATGGAGGCAGCATGTGCCTCTATGTATGCAAATCTTGTAATGTACAGCTGGGAGAAATCACATGTTTTAGAAACAAGTTTCAACTGACACAGGCAATGTTTCTTCTAGTACCTGGATATTTTCATCCTCTGGACAGTCCCACATGATTTGATTGAAGAATGTATTACCTATATAAATGGTACCACTCCTTTATTAAAATTTACACATCAATATTCTTTTGAGTCCATCAGCTGTTTGGACATTATTTAAGAATACATCTTTTGTCAAGATTGAATCAACTGTATAGAGTAAACCCACTTTTTTCAGCACATATTTACATTACAGTAGCTGTCATCTGTTTTTGTAAGAAAAATATTTTCACAGGCTAACTGATTATATTGGCACGTACATGTTCTAATGAAGAACTTTTTATTGTAGAAAGTAAAAAAAATGATGAACATGACCTTGGAGAGAGGGTACCCTCACCATCTGTTAACACATTCCTACAATTAGATGTTTAAAGGTTTGGATTCCAAATACCATCCACTACTTAATATATCCACTGATACAAACACCACCATGGAACTTCCAGTCCAGACAACCACAATATGAATACATCAATTCTTTAGTAAAACAATATAATGTTGATTCTGAATTCATAAAGTAGATAGTCAACAAGAATTGGAACATACTCAAAATAGATGAAGACTTATTCAACAAACTAGGTAATGCGCCAAGTTTTGTTTTTTAAAATGGGGAGAAATTTCAAGAACTTGTTTGAACATAAAGTGATTAACGTCAGTACAAAACACACAAAACAGGAGCCATAATTGTTTTTTGTAGACAATGCCCTTTCATTATAGAATAAACTACACTCGCCAATTCACAAAACAACAAGATAAACCATGACAGGAGTAATTCACAAGTGGTGCAATCTACAATGCTCTGTCAGAGTTATACAGCATTTTACATAGGGAAGACAAAGACAGTTCATAGGAGAATATATGAACACTTATGACATATTATAATTCACTCCTAACAATACTTTGTATAAACCTTCCCAGAACTGTATAAATTTCACTAACTATAAGTCTGGTATTTTGGAAGTGGTCCCACAGGATGTACAAGGAGGTTATTGGGAAAATATAACGGAATACAGGGAACTTATGTGGCAGTTCAAGACCAATGCCTCCATTTCACCTGCACTTAATGAACACCTATCCATTATTCCCGTTTTAAAGTAAGAGCTGCCAAATTTTAAAAAACATAACTAATTGTATTTTTTTTTACAAGATGGAACAATATTTGTAGGTTTGCGAACATTTTTACACTCAATTTATTGAATTGTGGTTATTAATATTTTTGATCTTAACATCTTATTTCAGGTTTATGTTCAATACTTTTATTCATAGGTTCATGTGTAGGTACTAGGCTATCGGACCTGGGGCCTATACAAGCCCAGCCAAAAAGGTACCCTGGCTTTTGCCACCCAAGAAAATTATTTTCCTGTGGCATTCTCATATTGTATATATTCAGTTTTGCAATGTATTAAAAGCTCAGTGGTTTTTGACTTTCTCTTTAATTAGGCTAATTAGATAATTGAATTTGTGGTCATGTGATTTTCTTTACTACTTAACCTGGTAACCTAGGGTAATTTTACCATGAAGATGTCCTGTTCAGTATATTTGGGACAAAAGCAATTAATTACACAAATTAAACATTTTTCTTTTTAACCCAAAGGTGTTTTTTACGTATTCTATACTTGGCTATCCCACAGACAGTTGGTTTATTCATCTACTTCCTGGACACTACGTGAGTCCTGTTTGGTATTACTGGACTGTAGGGCAATCTCAGAGTTGTTATATATAATTAGCTGGGGAGGTGACTGACTAGTTTTTGCCGATCTTGCTGCTTTCATTACACATAATAGATATATATATATAGGAGCACTTTATAATCTCGAAATACTAAAATGACGAATTTCAGTATGTCGAGACTATAAAGCCAAATGTTTACAATAGCAAAAGTTCATAATTGCAAATTTGAATATCTCAAATTCGTGGTTATGGCCTTACGCTACATAATGTCCGGGATTGTGTGTTGATGGTGTGCGGTGCCGTGTGTTGATCTAGGTGTTATGTCAGGTAAGTGAGTGTTTTGTAAGGGATTTGAGTGGGAGTTAGAGTGTATGTGAGTGTGCTGATATGTTTGATGTGTGTGTGAGGGACTGGAGAATGTGTGTGTGCCAGTTTGCTTTTGTTTCCTGTTTGTGCGCTATCGGAGTTAGTATATATAAGTAGGGGGTGGTGAGGGGAGCAGGTGGGATTGCCCCCCCCTGCTTACATGTGTATGAGTTGTGTATGAGTTGTGTATGTTTGTAGTTTTGTTTATGTTGTGATGTGGGTGTTGTGGTGTATGTATGGTGTAGTGTGTGCGGTTTGTTCGGTGTTTTGAATTTCGCGGTTTTGGGTTCAGGGTTTTGTTGTTTCGGTGTTTTGTGGATTCGGTTTCGTGGTCTCGAGATATTGAAATTCGATATTTCAGTATTTCGAGATTATGAAGTGAATCCATATACATACACACACACTTATTTTTTTTATAAATACAAATGGAGTGTATACAGCATTCATAGCTGTAGGAGTACATTGGTACAGTGAGAGGGGATAAGTAAGAAGAACACTAAGGGAAAATCAGATGAAACTGGAAAAATATGGAGACATTTCTGGACATATGTTACTTGTGTACCATGGTGATTTTGATATTCTGCAGTCAATAATTGTGATTATTAGAATACTGGAGATTGCAGTGAAACTTTGAAGAAATGTACACAAAGTCTGAAACTGTGAAATCTCAGATTATTCTCTTTACTCTACAGTGCAGCAATCACGGTCTAAGTATATGTACACAAACGTAAAAGTGGCACAGGAAGTACAGGGTGATGAACCCCCTGCAAAAAACTCAAAGGAGGTAACAGTGACTTTTAAAATGCATTTCCTTGTTTGACTTGCAGTTTACTTTTCAAAAATGGCAAGGCTCACAAAATTGGGAATTGCACGTAAAGAAGGGAAAAGGAAATAGAAACTGATAAGTACAAAATTTGATAAAACAAAAAAAATTGCATACAGGATTACCCAAGAAAAATAGGTTTAGCACTTTAAAATCTTTCATGCAGACTTCCGAAGAAAAACTCTATTTACAATGGGGGGCCAAGAACATTACAGAAAATTGTTTAATGAATAAGGGAGAATTTCTTCTTTCAAGTAATTTAAGTGTTATGAAAATGGGCACTTTAAACATCCTCAAATATATACACATATAACCATGCAGACTGTCAAATGCATATTTTATCAATGGATAGATAAGGTGTCACTACCCATCATAAATCACACTTCATCACTTTGTGCTATACATTTGAAATCTCAATTTCCCCTTGGCTTTGGTTGTGTGCATGTGGAATTAGTAATTAAGGGGGTGTTGGGGACAAAGCCTGTACATTGGGTGTGTATGCTTGAGCCCCTCCCCCATGGAAAGCATTTGTGGTTGATATGTAGCAGTGATATATTTGCATTTAGAATATTAACTGTAGGTATTGAACGTATCCCTCACTTAAGTGAGGTTAGCAATTGTTAAACTGCAATGCATACCTAAGTGATATGATGGACTTGAATATTGTGAAAGGTGGCTGAATATGCTATCCACACACATATATAGGTAGTAGGCATACCTCTCAACTGTACCGAATTCCTCAGTATTTATCGGTTTTGACGGGAAAATAATGGGGTGCCATGAATTCCCAAGTGACCCCTTCATTTCCCGATTTTTTAGATTTTTCTTATTTTTATTTACAAGTTTAACTTTTCGCTGATATCATCATGCATCGCCAGCGTATACTGCATCATCATCAATATGCAGGGGCACGCATTATGACATCAGCTTCATGAACAGACCAACTGACTATCAGATTAGACTCTCAGACCACTGTTTGTTTTGATTGGAAATACCAGTAGCGAGTGCAGTTGTGGACAACAATTTAAATTCAACTTCTGCTGCAGAGTCCGCAGGCCAGGATCAGATTGAGAAAATTTCTCCGGCGGCTCATCCTCTGGCCAGTTAGGTTAGTAAAAAGTAAGACCAAATAGGTATATGGGTATGCACATTTTTCTGTTGTTGTTGTTAATAAAAAATAAACTGCAACAAAGGAATTAGATTGTAAGCTGCTATTTAGTGCAACACCGCAAGTTGTAATGTACTGTTCAAATTATACCACGTTTGCAGTGTGTTTTAATTTGGTGAATGTAAATGTGCTGTGCAGCAGCAGGCTTGTGGCGTTTCAAATTTGAGATTGTGCTTGTGTATATCTGCAAATCAGCCAAACGCCAAAATAAACTCTCCATAGTAACTGCATTCTCACCATTTCAATGAATATGTTTTGGTAGGACTTCTGCTGTTTTGAAGTAAAGACAGTTTATACAATTTTTAACTGACATATTGTTAGAATCTGAGACAGTATTTTTTACTTTATATTCTGCTGTCCATAACTTTACTATTTTTGACTAGAGAAAGATCAGGACTGGTGTATGGGATGTTTGGGTTGCATAAAAGAACAGTATGCTGTTTCACAACTAATTTCCTCCATGATTAGTATACAGTGCGTGAGTGGTCTTGTTGTACATTATATGCTGGGCAGCTAAAAGTGCGTTTTAATTGTGGTGCTGATGCTCATCTGATTACTATGTGTCTAAAATAATGTTTTCATTGGGGTCAAATGTGACAATGTGTTTTAATGTATTCAAATTCTTTTGCAGATGGCAGTGGTCAGTTTGATTTCCAGCATGGGTTGTGTGGGGGAGGGGGGACATTGCAGTAGCAATTGAAACTGCTAACGAACTTGTTCAGGAGATAATCCTGGAGTGAGATTACAAGGAAGATAAACTAGTGAGGGTGGCTTGTGAGAAATTACCTGCTATGCAAGTGGGGCCCTCAAGTAGGTGCAAATGGAAGCCGTTCTTTCTACTAGTGATGGGAGGGGGTCCTCATATCCCCAGGAAGGATATCCTTCAATTAAGTTTCAGGAAGGGGTATTTAAAATATTTATTTTTCTTCCCAGGTAAACAATGCTATTCCCATAGATATGGAAGGGTGGGGTGTACTGTTTTTAAACCAGTCTATTAGAGATCCTAGTGTTGGAATCAGTTTTCAATAATGATAAAAGTGGGGATGTAAAAAGGGAATGTAATACTGATACTAACTTAAAGAAAAGTATGTAAGTGGATGCTTGTTCAATCCAAGGTACCACAAGACCAAGAATAAGCCGGAGTTCTTATGAGAGCCATTTTAATATAGGAACAAACACTGATGAATCTGATAAAGTGATTCAAACAAAAACGCTGGTTTTTAATGTGTGCGTTCATGTGTTTGTGCCTATACTAAAGTGGATCTTATAAGAACTCTGGCTTATTCTTGGTCTTGTGGTACCTTGGATTGATTTACTGGTTTATTTTGGTACCTTTGTGGCTGTTTTTTTAATTTTCTTGGATGCTTGTTCAGTGTTTGGCTGATAATGAGAAGGAAGGGAAGGGGGGAATGTTAGTAGACAAGTTATGAGACTATAAAAATAAGTAGCTTAAAAAAAGGATCCAAAAAAGGATAAAAGCTGAATTGCACATTTTTTTCTTTAAATGTTAATAGTGCTGCTAATGAAATATGGAATTTGGTTAAATTTAACTTGTTCATAGGTGTATACTAGGCTAATGGCCCTAGAGCCTTTACAAACCTAGCCCATAGGATTACCCTGATATCGTGCCACCCAACCTTAGTTCCCAGTGCCTCTGTCTAGTAGAGACACTGGAGTGATCCCGAGGGTGAAATTTCTATTTCCCATCCACTCATCAAGATTTCTCTTGAAGAGGGCCAGTGAGGTGCTCTGTTTGACATGCATGGGGAAGTCTACCCCATAGCATGGGCAGTCTCTGGGTTATGAACATGTCCCTCCAGCTTGTTCTGCTGATTGTGGTAATTAGGTTGAGGTCTCTGGAGTGTGTGGTGCAGAAGGATTGGGGAGGTCTCTGGAGTGTGTGGTGCAGAAGGATTGGGATTTCTTTAGATGTATCATTTCTAACAGAGCTGGGTCAGACATGGCTTTGTAAGTCAAGCAGAGATCGCATCTAAGTAGGTCATATGAGAGAGAATAGTTGGAGCTTTTTGAATCTGTCCATATAGGACAAGTGTTTAAGGCCTAGGATCCTCTTTGTGAGGTACTTTTGCAGCCTCTCCAGTTGTTGCAGGTGTCTAGTGAGGTACATGCCAAATGGGGTACTGTACTTGATGATTGGACAAATGAGGGAAGAGTACAGGGAGACAAGGACCTCTTTCTTCCTGGATGCAAAACCCTTAGTAATGAGATGTGCCACACAGAAGGACTTTCTGACCACATTGGCAATGTGGTGGCCAGAAGAGCAGGTGCTATTAACCTGTGTTCCCAGATCTCTTATAACATCTTCTGTGTTTAGTGGACTACCATCGATGTGGTAATTCATGGGAACTGGGTTTTTCCCAAAGGGGATGATGACACATTTTTTGGTATTCAGCTTAAGGCCATGGTTCTGACACCAGTTGTTGGTTTCAATGAGGCGATTCTGTAGGATGTCAACATCACTTGGGGAGTTAATAGCTCCCAAGTTGCAATCGTCTGTGAACTTTGTCAACCAGAGTCTCTTTGTGTTGGCCTGGACATCAGAGAAGTAGATACCAAACAGGAGAGGACCCAAGACCGTACCCTGTGGGACTCCACTAGTGACTGATTGGCAGTCTGACTTGGAGTCAGCTACTTTCACACTGTGGGTTCTATCTGTGAGCCAGTTTGCAACCCACCTAGTGATATAGGGGTTGATGCCTAGCTTAGTGAGTTTTTCTAGGATTCCTAAGTGGGGAATAGTATCAAATGCTTTGGCCAGATCAAGCTAGGCTGTATGAACCACCTTGCCTTCATCCACAGATCTGATGACTGTCAAAGAAGTTGATCAGGTTAAGCAGGCATGACCTACCCTTCACAAAATAAAACTGTGTGGGATCCAGAGTTTGGAGATTCTCTATATCCTTGTTTATTAGGTCCATGATGATGTGTTCCATAGCTTTGCATATCAGACTCGTCAGGCTAATGGGGCAATAGTTCCCAGGGTCTGTAGTCACTCCTCCTTTGTGGAGAGGGATAAATGTAGCAGTGTGCCATTCGATAGGGACAAAGCCTGAGGTGAGACTGTGATTGAAAAGGGCACACAGGTGAGGTGCCAGTTCACTCTGTAGTTCATGTAGAACACACAGAGCTATCTGAGGTTGAACAGCTGATCTGTGATATATAGCAATAAGTAGCCTGCTTTTTTTGCTTATTTGTAGTAATTACTGCTTATTTTAGATATTTATAGCAATTTTATTGTATACTGCACACTTGTACTGTATTTCACAGCTATTGACTCACTTGTGATAAACGTTTCTGTAGCGTTTTCTGCCTAAAATAGTTTAGGTTGGAGCTGTAATATTCTCCATATTCCTTGATTGTGTTGTGAGCCTAGCTGTTTGTTAGAGGCTGTTTTCTGAGCTCATTGTCCAAGCCATCTTAGTTAGCAAAGACCATCCCCCACTTCAGTAAGAGTTTAGTGTTTATGGTCACTGTCTAGTTGGGTTGCAAGGGCTACGGCTTGGAGAAAGCACCTCATTGGTTCTTTTGAGCTTTTTCTAAAGTTGTTTCAGGTTTCAACTTTCTGTTAAGAAGTTAACTTGAGTATTTCAGCCATTACACACAGAGCTGTCTGAGGAGGAACAGCTGATCTGTGATATATAGCAATAAGTAATCTGTTTTCTTTTTTCTTTATTTGTAGTAGTTATTGCTTATTTTAGATATTTATAGCAATTTTATTGTATACTGCATACTTGTACTGTATTTCATAGCTACTGGCTCACTTGTGATAAACATTTCTATAGTGTTTTCTCCCACCCTCCCTCCTTATTGGCATCTTGTCTTTAAACCTGCTGGCCTCCTCCCTCCTTATTGGCATCTTGTCTTTAAACCTGCTGGCCTTGCAGTTGCCCACCCCTACTCTAAATTTGATCTTGGACACTCCTCCCAGTGTAGTGTCATTAGCTCAGTCTACCTAATACAGAGAGTACATCTGAGAAGGCCAACCCACTTAGGAGGAACAGAAGGAAAGAAACTTTCTCCTGTTCTTAAAAAAAAAAAAAAATGTCTGAATATCCTTGTGTTCTGACTGTGCTTCTCAAACATTTTGGAAATATAGATTATATTTTAGTGCATTTATTAAAACTGTATTTGTCTTAATAGTGCTACAACTCAAGTGCTCTGGGTTGCACTGCATCTGAATTGTTTTAGTGTGTTTTAGCTGCTTTTCTGTATATATATATATATATATATATATATATATATATATATATATATATATATATATATATATATATAATTTTCTGTATATGTAGACTAGCTACTTATAATACTGTATTACTGCCTCTTAAATCATTTTTCAGTTGTGCACTTGCCTTGCTTCATTTAAAATTTTTTAATTGCTAATTTTGTAGAGTTTTAATTGTATTTACTGTTTAGGGCTACACTCAAGTGTGTTAGCCTTTTCCATGTTTATTTAGTGTATTATTGCATTGTTTAGCCTGTTATAACCAAAAAAAAAATACTATCTTGTTTGCTCGTTTCCCGCCTTTCCTAGCTAGTATAGTCCAGATCCCAGGCTTTACTGGTTTCAGGACTTTATTTTCTATGTTCAGAGCTATCCAGACCTTGCTGTGATAGAGGGAAGTCCTACTGCTTACCAGTGGGAGTGGTGAGCATTGTACTGCCTATCTAACACTAGAGGAGTGGTTTCCAGCTCTGAAATTGTAATTTTAGCCATTTTGGGCTGATTTCTATCCCTTTCAACTTTCTGGCTAAAAAACACAAGTGTTCGCACATTTTTCACATCATGCAGCACCATATGGATACGGTTAAACTATTCCAGGTGCCAGAAAGTCTGCTCTTCAAATTTTCCCTTAGAACTAGCTGGTTTCTCAGTAGTAGCAATAAAATCTGAACCCCTGTGACTAGCACTTGATCTAGAACCTGCTGGAAAGCACTAGGAAGCCTTAAACTGATACAAGCACTCAACTCTCCTTGTTAATAAGGAGAAATTAATTGTAGGCACTAAACAGTCTATAATTGCAAAGTACCTTGCAAAGGTAAGGGAAAACAGCTCTTGTACTTTTACCAAAAAGAACTTAAACAGGCATGTCCAAGGGTCAGCTTCCGGTGATTTCTCCTGTCCACCTGGTGAATCTGGGCATATTGGGGCAATGCAGCAATTGCCTCATGTACACAGACAACCCTCTCTTCCTACCACCCAACACTACAACCTGTGAGAGATGCACTTACATAGGCAAACTGGAAGCAAAGCTCTCTCCAGCCAAGATTGTGCTAGACAATCAAGAGGAGAAGGTTAACACCTGCACTACACCTCAAGCAACACATAGCCCTTCAAAACCCACACCACCAACTCCCACACATAGCAACACTAAACCCACACATGTGGAGGCCCTTAACATTAACCTGCCCAAGCAACAAGGACCTCTGAAGCTGAAATGCAAACAAAAGTCACAACCAAAGTGACACATAGCTCACAACACCAGTGTGCCACCCAACAGCAGCCCCTAAGACAAGACAATGTACCCAACACTTTAGTCATAGGTCACTTTATAGTCAGGCACACTGATGTCCCACTCACCAGGCTGAACAAGGAGAAAATTACAGTCAGCTGCCTGTCGGGTGCCAGGATCTGCCACATAATGCATGCACTCAAGTCACTCCACAACAAGTACAAATATGACCATCATTGTCCATGTTGGAGTGAATGACTTGAGATGTATTTCCTTGGACTACATGAAAAGAGACATGGAAGAGCTCTCGGATCATGTGGCCCAGGCAGGTATGACCCTAGCCCTGAGTAGCATCCTGTCTTCACCCAGAATGATACCACAGTATAAAGGCAAAATGATTGACTTCAACAATTGGCCAAGCTTCTGGTGTCATTCAAAGGGGATCCAGTATCTGTCTGCCTGGGACAACATGATCGACAGACCACGATGCTTTGCCAGAGATGGTCTGCACCTGTCACCCCTGGGATTCAGATTACTGGCTACAGCTCCTGCCACCCATATAATGCCTTTTTTAGGCAAGGTTCAAAGGACAAAACCACCACCCTAGCAGATAGAAGCATGCAAAATCTGAAAGTAATGCTACTCAATGCTAGAAGTCTAAACCTCAAAATGCACTCTCTGGAGGCACTCCTAAAAATGGAGAACATTGATATCTGTGCAGTAACTGAGACCTGGCTCAAGGCTCTAGAGAGCACCCCTGCAATACCAGGCTACAACTCTTACCACACTTTTCGGCCACCAAACCAAGACCAAAAACCTAAAGGTGGAGGAGTGTCCATATTCACCAAGGATATTCACACCTCCAGGCTAGTTGCCCACCACAATGCATCTGAACTTCTCCAGGTGCAATGAACACTAGGTAAGACTGCAATCCAAACTGTAGCTTCCTACAAATCCCCCACCATGCCCCAAGATTCTCACTACACCTTTCTAAACATACTGGAAAATATTAAGATACAACCAAACACCCTAATACTGGGCGATTTCAGCTACCCTGCCATTAACTTGGAAAACTACTCGGGTACTCACACCTTTTCCCAACGGTTCTTGGAATTCATAAATTCCAATGCCCTGGATCAACTAATCCATTGTCCCACCAGGGGCTCCAATATCCTAGACCTGGTCATTACCAACATGGGAGATAGATGCTCCACACCACTGGTCAACCCCTCATTGGTCAGGTCAGACCATAAGCAAATCACCCTTGACATCCACATCCCACCGCCACCCGCCAGTAAGGAAACCTCTGTAAAAAAACTTCTCCAAAGCCAACTTCATGCTACTCAAGTCAGAAGTGACAAACGTCATGACACCCATGCAGATGGGAGCTGAAAGTTCAACTGCTGAATTCTACACTAAAGGCACTGTGCGAGCACATCCACTCGTGCATGAATCGTGCCATCCCAAATAGAACCAAGACGCTCTCCTCCAAAAAAAGAAAGCCAATCTGGTGGACCCCTGCCATAAACAAACTATACAACAGAAGAAAGAAACTGTTGCAGAAAAGAGGAAAATCCCACGATGCAAAAACACCCTTACCAGCCTCAGTAAGGAGGTGAGATCCCTCATAAAATCCTTCAAAGCTGGGAGGTGAGATCCCTCATAAAATCCTTCAAAGCTAGTTACGAAAATAAAATTGCCAAAGATTCCAAAGACAACCACAAAGCATTCTATAGTTATGTCAAGAATCTAAATGGCAGTGCTCAGATATGCTCTGAGTTACAACAGAATGGCATTAAATATACTGATCCCAAGGATATTGACAATATCCTGGCAGATCGATTTAGTGCCAACTTTACCCCCCTCTCACCCCCTAAAGGGCCCATCTCAATACCAAAAGATTGCCAAATTCTGGTAATCACAGCCACACAGGTAGAAACCGCACTCTACAAAGCTAAGAATACAGCATCCATGGGACCAGATGATATCCCGGGCTGTGTACTACATGAACTACAAAATGAACTGGCACCTCATCTAAGTGTCATGTTTAATCATAGCCTCACCTCAGGCTTCATACCCATTGAGTGGCACACAGCTACAGTTATCCCAATCCACAAGGCAGGATCCACCTTGGATCCCGGGAACTACTGTCCCATCAGTCTGACGAGCCTGATCTGCAAGGGCATGGAACACATTATCATGGAGCTTATGAACAAAGACATTGGCAACCTTCAAACACAGGACCCCACCCAGTTTGGTTTTGTGACGGGCTGATCTTGTCTCCTGAACCTGACTAACTTATTTGAATCAGTCTCCAGAGCTGTGAACATGGGTAAAGCAGTCCACACATCCTATCTGGACCTTGCCAAAGCCTTCAACACCATCCCCCACTCTCGAATCATAGATAAACTTACTAAGCTGGGCATAAATCCCTACATCACTCGATGGGTTGCCAACTGGCTTACTGACAGAACCCAGACTGTAAAAGTAGCAGACTCCAAATCCATCTCCAGACAAGTGACAAGTGGAGTACCTCATGGTTCAGTCCTCGGAACCACTCTTGTTTGGCATCTGCTTCTCTGAAGTACAGGCTAACACTAAGGGACTCTGGCAAACAAAGTTTGCAGATGACTGCAAACTGGGAGCTATTACTGAATCCCCAAATGATGTGGATATTCTACAAAAGGGCCTTATCGAAACAGATGCTTGGTGCCAGAGTCATGGGCTCAAGCTTAATGGCAAGAAATGTATAGTTATCCCCTTTGGGAAAATAGGTGTCAGTAGACTAAACACCGAAAGTGTGATGAGAGACATAGGGACACAGGTGGACAGTGGTCTCGCCTTCGATAACCACATAGCCACAACAGTCAGGAAATACTTCTGTGTGGCACACCTCATCACTAAGGGCTTTTCATCCAGAAAAAAGGAGGTCATTGTCCCACTGTACTCATACCTCAGACCCATTATAGAGTACAACGCCCCATTTGGTATGTACCTCACAAGACATCTGCAACAGCTGGAAAGGCTGCAGAAATACCTCACTAAAAGAATCACAGACCTAAAGCAGATGCTCTATGCTGACCGTCTAAAAAAACTTCAGCTATACTCTGTGGCATATCATCTACTCAGAGGCACTCTCTGCTTAATATACAAGGCCATGCCAAACCTTTGCTGTTGGACATGCTACACTTAAAGAAATCCCAATCCCTCAGAGCCACATGCTCCAGGGATCCAAACCTTATCATCACAATGAACAAGACATGTTGAAGGGAGAGGTTCCTGACCCAGAGACTCCCCATACATGTCAAGCAGAGTGCCTCCTTTGCCCTCTTTAAAAGGAACCTTGACGATTGGATGAGAGATAAGAAATTCACCCCAGGGATCACGTCAGTCGCTCTGCTAGACAGGGGTCCAGGGAAGTAAATATTGTGGGAAGAAATAGCCAGGGAATTGTTATGGCTAGGCTTGTATAGGCCCCTAGGGTCAATAGCTTAGTGCCAACCTACGAACACAGCCAGGGATATTGTCAGGTCCCATAGAAGCTGTATTCTTGGCCTTGGACAGTGCTGTTTTAAACTGTGCAGTAGAAATACTGGGTGCCTGGCAATCTACTGGTATTGTGATTGTCTTTTGGTGGGGGAGAGAGAGTGGTAAAATTGGCACTGAATCTGTTGGCCAGTATATTGGCAATATTTGTTGGCTCAGTATAGGAGGTACCATTGTGCAGTAGCGCAGAGCAAATCTGGGTACTGCCGTAGAGATCCTTTACATAACTATAAAAGGCCTTGGGGTTGTCTTTACTATCTGCTGCAATTCTGTTTTCATAGCTAGCTTTACAGAATTTAATGAGGGATCTCAACTTTTTGTTGAGTCTGATAAGGGAGTTTTTCCAGTCTTGGGATTTCACCTTATTCCGCATGAGTTTCCTCCTCCTGTTGTAGAGTTTGTTTATGGCAGTGGACCACCAGATTGGCTTCCTTTTTTTAGAGGACAGCATCATGGTTCTATTGGGTATGGCGAGATCCATGCATTTGTGTACATGTTCATACAGTGCGTTGGTGTATGATTCGGTCATGCAACTATTCTTCATTTGCATGGGTGCTGTGAAGTTAGCCACCTCTCTTTTTAGCAGCCCAAAGTTAGCTTTGGAGAAATTTCACATGGTGGCTACCTTTGCAGTGCGGATAGGAGGGATGTGGATTTCCAAGGGGATTAGTTTGTGGTCGGATCTAACCAGGGAGAAGTTGAATATAGGTGTAGTGCAATGGTCGCCCATATTAGTAATGACCAGGTCAAGGATGTTGCTTCCTCTAGTGGGGTTAAGAACGAGCTGGTCCAGTGCATTGGAATTAATGAATTCCAGGAAACACTGGGCAAGTGTATTGGTACACAAGTAGTTTTCCCAGTTAATGGAGGGGTAGTTGAAGTTGCCCAGTATAAGACTATTAGGTTGGACCCCAATATTCTCCAGGGTGCTTAGGAACATGGAGTGTGAGTCTTGGGATCTGGTTGGGGATCTATAGCAGGCTGCAACCTGAATCGCTGTCTTACCCAATGCTAGCTGCACCTGAAGTACCTTTGATGCATTATGTTGGGCTACCAGTCTGGAGTTGTGTGCATCCTTTATGAATATGGAAACACCACCGCCTTTGGAGCTTCAGTCCAAGTTCTGGGGCCAAAAGGTGTGGAATGAGTTATAGCCTGATAGTGCAGGGGTGCTTTCTGCTACCTTGAACAGTCTCCGTTACAGCACAAATGCCGATGTTCTCCATTCTAAGGAGTGCTTCGAGTTAGTGCATTTTGAGATTTAGATTTCTAGCGTTAAGCAGCGTGATCCTCAGATTGCATTTGTTTGCAGCTGTTATGGTGGTAATTTGGTCTTTGGAACACCACCTAAAAAGGCACTATAGGGGTGGTAAGAGCCTTGGCCAGTATCCGGAAGCCCAGGGGTGACAGATGCAGGCCATCTTTGGCAAATCAAGGTCTGTCAATCATGGCATCCCAGATACTGGATCCCCTTAGAATGACACCAGAAACTTAGCCAACTGTTGAAATCAATAATTTTCTGCTTGTACTGTTATAGCAGTTTGGGTGATGGTAGGAGGTTGCTCAGGGCTAGGGTCATAGCCACCTGGGCTACATAATCCAAGAGCTCCTCCATGTCTCTTTTCATGTAGTCCAGGGAGGTACGTCTCGGGTCATTCACACCCACATGTACAATGAGAGAGTCATATTTGTATCTGTTGTTGAGGGACCTGAGTGCGTGCGTTATGTGTCGGATCCTAGCACCTGACAGGCAGCTGACTGTTACTTTCTCCTTATTCAACCTAGTGAGTGGGACATCAGGATGCCTCACTATCGAGTCACCTATGACTAGTGTGTTGGGCATGCTGTTTTGCTTTAGGGGCTTTGGTTGAGTGTCACACTGTTTAGGAGAGTTACATGTCTCATGATTAGTGTTGTGTTGTTCAAGTGCATTTCTGCCTTGGAGGTCTCTGCTGTCTGGGTAGATTTTTATTGAGAGGCTTGATGAAGGTGGGTGTGTGGTTTATGTTTTTACGTGAAGGCAGTGCTGGTGTGTGTTCTGGAGGACTATGTGTTCCATGTGGTGTGGTACAAGTTTTGACCTTCTCCTCTTGACCAGCTATCCCGGTTTTGGCTGGAGAGTGTGTGGCTTCCAGTTTGGATATACAAGTGCATCCCTCGCAAGTCTGAGTATTGGGATGTAAGAGAAGAGGGTTGTCAGGGTACATGAGGCAGTTGCTACACTGCCTCAGGATGCCCAAGTTCACCAAGTTAATAGGAGAAAGCACTGGGAACTGACATTTAGACATGCCTGGAGGGGTGGGCATTAATAATAAGTACTGGAGCTGTTTTCTTGTAGAACGTTTAGTGCTGGTAGCACTTTTGTGTACTACAATAATTGATACAAGAAGTCTGGTAAAGTGCTAGACTAATAAGCTAGTAAAAGTGCAGGAGAGGAGAGAACTAGCAAATCTAAGGGGAAATTTGAAGAGTAGACTTTTTGGCACCTCTCAGAAGCTTACAAACAGTCCTAGTTACAGGAAAGGTGGGAAACTAATGTAAATGCGGGCTTTTAAACCAGAAAGTTGAAAGATATGAAAAAACTGCCAAAATGGCCAATAAACTACAATTTCTGGGCCAGAAACCACTCCCCTTGTGGTATATGGTAGTGCTTTCCACTCCCACTCCCACTGATAAGCTAGAATGCTTCCCTCCAACACAGAAAGGCTTGGAGGACTCAGAAGCTTACAAACAGTCCTGGATACAGCAAATCTGTATCTGGACTAGACTGGTTACAGGAAAGGCATGAAACAAGCTTAGGATTTTTAGAAAGGAGGAACAGAAGATAATTCAAGGTTAAGAACCTAAGTGGGTTGGATTTCTCAAATATTCTCTCTGTATTAGACAGAATGAGCTAATTACATTAGACTAGAGTGTCCCAGATCAAATTTACAGTAGGAGCAGGCAGCTGCAAACCACCAAGTAAACAAACAAGACACCAATAGGGAAGGAAGGTGGGAAACAAAATCAGACACCAAGAAAAGCAATCTCAAGCAAATTAATAAATGCAGCAGTTTTGCTGACCATCACTGATAACAGATTAAGTGCCAAAAAATATACTTATAGGCTTTTTCTATACAGATGTCTATTGAATCAGTCAGAACTAGGCCACAAAGATTGTATAGATCTGTTAGAACAAATATCTGTGTGTTGGATGACTGATAACTGAATATAATTCAGTGGGAGCAAGAAGTTGTGAGGGGGGAACTGGGATATTTTTATAGTATCCCTGGTGTTTAGTGTTCTCCTTACCCGTGTGTGCTGTTAAGGCATGTTGTTCCCCCATACTGAGTTCCTGTTCAGCTTAAGAGCTGATCGGGCGCAAGTTTAAAGTAGTAACCTTGGAGGCGAGTGGCTCCTCTCACCCAGATTCATGCCACTTAGGCATGATTTTAATGTATAATCCCTGGTAGCCAGTGGTTTCCCCACCCATTATCTCCATTCTGTTTAAGTGCCACTGAGGGCAGAGTTTAAGAGGTATCCTTGGAGGTTAGTGGTTCTCTCTACTCAAAGTCGCAGGCTCTGCGCTCTTTAGACTAGGGGTGTGTTGAAATAGAACAGCCACCCTAACCCCACCACACACACACACTAAACTGCCCCCTCCTCACACAATCACACTCACAGACATAATCATCTATTCACACAGCACACACACCTTAAGCCTTCACTACCTCCCCTACTGTTGTATCCCAGGAAAACACACACTCAAAAATACTGGCAAGAAAAGAGTCAGGATACCCCCTCCTAGTAAGCATATCTCTCAACTTGCCCACTTCAGTTTCATACTCATCATCCCTAGATACCATATGGGCCAGCCTTACACATTGCCCCTTTACCAAGGACTTTTTCTGGTATAGAAGGTGCATACTTTCAAAATGAAGTAACGAATTTGAGTAGGTAGGTTTATGATAAATACTCTAATCAAAACCTCATTTTTGCTTGTTCTTCCATAAAGTGACATTCAAGAAATGCACCAAATCGCCCTGTCTATCCATGGTAAACTTTAAGGACTCAGTAGTCATATGTAAATACTCCAGAAATTCTCTTAACCTAGCCTCACTGTCTAACAAGGAAAAGATCATATAATCTAAAAAGTGCCTGTATAACATCGAACTATCCTTGAATTCAGAACTCAGGACAAAGTAAGTTTCCCAGTAAGAAAGGACTACATTGGCAAATGTGAGGGTACATGCCGCCCCCATTGCTACCCCCGTTTGTCTAAAAGTTGTTTTTTAAATACCAAAAAGTTATTCTCCAATACAATTTCCTTAAACACCTTTACAACATCTATTTTGTCCTGACTTAAAGTCGTGTAATGCCTATGGTACCCATAAACTATTCAACACCAGTCTTATGGCGAATAACAGAATAAAGATCTTGAATTACAATGGTAACAAATATAACAGTATCCCAAAAAAGGTAATTGGTTACTCTAGATAGAAAATCCCAAGAGTCCTTCAATAACACAGAATTAGTCTCAAGGACAGTTTTACTATGAAAATCAACATACTTGGCTATACAAAATGTTTTTGATGTCTTAGCATCGACAATTTGGCACATTGGGGGGGTCATGAATATTTTTGTGCATCTTAGGGATACCAATAATGGTGAGGGTCTTGGGGTTATGGTCATAAACTGAAGTCCTCCATTGTAATCTGGTTAGAAAGCAGCATCTCTTTAAGGGTCAAATCTCTTTCACAATATACTATATGCATTTGATTCAAAGAGGTCTCCTTATATGAATCAGAGTATAGCAAATTTAAGATTTTGTTAACATAATCATTACTGTCCACAACCACCAAACCCCCCACCATTATCAGGTTTCATAACTAAGGTGCTTATTGACAGAAATCTCTTAATAAATACCTTTCTTCCTCGGTAAGATTATACTCAAGTGATCAAGCAGGGGTTGCCTTTAACAAGTTCTTAAAGTCCATCTCAAAGTTTTTCAAATAACAAAACCATAGGGTGAAGGGATGGATTAAGAACCGGGCCTCTAACAAATCCAGTGTGTCACACTCAACCCGGTTACTGTCTTTGAAATAAAACGCCAAGTTTAATTTTCTAACAAACAACTTCAGTTGCATGAGGGTTTAATCGATTTTGCTCTTCGAGGTGGGCAGAAATGTAAGCCCACGCTCAAGCAAATTAGCCCACATAACATTCCCCTCTACACTACTATACTTATACACTTTAAAATTCCCATCATTGAAAATGATCAGACCATCAGTTACCGTTGACCCTTCCAGGATCCCCCCTCCCTCTCGTAACCTCCCCATCATCAGGGGGGGGTTCGGTTGCCATCGATTGGCATCCGATAATTCCACCTGATTTCCCTGTCTCCGGTCCCTTAACCTCTGGGACCTCCTCGGGGGGGGGGGGTGCTCTAAAGGGTTGCCCTCCTGATTTTAATTAGCACTTTGCCCATAATCGTTGCAATTACCATGGTCAATTTCTCCTCAAACATCTGCACTTGGAGGACTCTGCACACTACCACAGTTCTTACTTCCATTGGGTGGGGGTGAGATAAGCAATCCCCTTTTCATATTCTACCACGGCCCTGTGAAGTTTCTTCATCTTTTTATTTTTTAGTGCATCAAGTTCATGCTCCACACTAAGCAGTAAATTATTGTACTGAACTATTTTCGTGTCAAACAAGTCACTTTTTTACTTTTATACTAAAGTCCAATTTGTTAATGTCTAATTAAAGCATTCATCTGTCTGTCATAGTTCAAGCAGTTCACATCCGTGCCTATTGAATGAATTAACTAATTCACAATGCAAAATGGGGTCTTTAACCAAACCTGTAGTATATTTCCAGGTGTGGAGCCCTTTAGGCATGCTCTCCACCCATAGACACTATTAAATAGCTGCTCTCAAGCATAGGCACCAGAACCATAGGCTGAGGAGTGCCCTCGCACTTTTACAGCTGCAGGCTGATAAGTAAAACAAAACCAAAAACCTTCTGCACTCTGTGGTGCAAGTGTCTTCTCCTCTAAGGAGGACCTTGCGTGTGTCGCTTGCACGCATGCTAATGCGGACGTAAATACATTCCATACTCACACATGGAATTTAAGCTAGCAATTTCATCAAGAAAGAAGGTAAATTGTGTCTGCACGTGTGGCCGTTCAGTTGTGAAAGAAGGTAAGTCATTTATATATATATATATATATATATATATATATATATAGGTTCATAATAGGTAGGTACTAGGCTATTGGCCCTAGGGCCTATACAAGCCTAGCCACAAAGGTATCCTGGCTTTCACCACCCAAGAAAATTATTTTCCTGTGCCCCTGTCAAGCAGAACTACAGAAGTGATCCCTGGGGTGAATTTCCTATTACCCATCCAATCATCAAGATTTTTCTTGAAGAGTGCTAATGAGTAGCTCTGTTTGACATAGATAGGTAGTCTGCTCAAGAGTATGGGAAGTCTCTGGGACAGGAACCTATCCCTTCAGCATGTTCTGTTTATTGTGGTGACAAGGTTTAGGTCCCTAGAGCGTGTAGCTCGGAGGGATTGGGATTTCGTTAAGTGGAGCATGTCCAACAGCTCTGGGTTTGACATAGCTTTGTATGTTAGGCAGAGATCGCCTCTGAGTAAGCGATATGCGACGGAGTAAAGCTGGAGTTTTTTGAGACAGTCTGCATAAGGCATCTGAGGCCAGTAATCCTCTTTGTGAGGTATTTTTGTGGCCTTTTCAGTTGTTGTAGATGTCTTGTGAGGTACATACCAAAAGGGGCATTGTACTCTATAATGGGTCTAATGAGTGATGAGTAGAGGGGAACAATGACCTCTTTTTTTCTGGATGAAAAACCTTTTGTGATGAAGTGTGCCACGTAGAAGGATTTCCTGACCACTGTGGCGATGTGATTATCAAAGGAGAGACTACTGTCCACCTGTGTCCCAAGGTTTCTTATCACACTTTCAGTGTTAAGTAGATTACCGCCTATGTGGTAGTTCATGGATACAGAGTTTTTACCAAAGGGGATGACAATGCACTTTTTGGCATTGGGCTTGAGACCATGTCTTTGACACCAGGCATCTGTCTCAGTGAGGCCCTTTTGTAGAATGTCCACATCGTTAGGAGTTTCGATTATGGCTCCTAGTTTGCAGTCATCTGAGAATTTAGTTAGCCAAAGACCTTCTGTGTTAGAGAAGTAGATACCAAACAGGGGAGGACCCAGGACTGAACCCTGTGGTACTCCACTTGTCACTGGTCTGGAGTCTGATTTGGAGTCTGCTACTTTCACAGTGTGGGTTCTGTCAGTAAGCCAGTTGGCAACCCATCTTGTGACATAGGGATGTATACCTAGTTTAGTGAGTTTATCTATAATTCCAGAGTGGGGGATGGTGTCGAAAGCCTTGGTGAGATCTAGATAGGCTGTGTGAACCACCTTACCCTCATCTATGGCTTTGGTGACTACTTCAAAGAAGTCTATCAGGTTTAGGAGACATGATCTGCCTTTTACAAACCCAAACTGTGTGGGGTCCAGAGTTTGGAGATCTCCAATGTCTTTGTTTATGAGTTCCATGATGATACATTCCATGGCCTTGCAGACAAGGCTTGTCAGGCTAATGGGGCGGTAGTTCCTGGGGTCTGTTGTGCCCCCCCCCTTTGTGGAGTGGGATAACTGTCGTGGTGCACCATTCAATGGGCACAAAGCCTGAGGTAAGGCTATGATTGAACATGGTACTTAGGTGGCTTGCCAGTTCATTCTGTAGTTTGTGTAGAAGGCAGCCTGGGATGTTGTCAGGTCCCATGGATGCTGTGTTCTTGGCTTTGGAGAGTGAGGTTTTTACCTGTGCAACCATGATTACAGGAACTTTGCATTCTTCCGGTATAAAGACGGGCCCCTTTAGGGGGTGAGAGGGGGGGGTAAAGTTAGCACTGAACCTATCTGCCAGGATGTTGGCAATATCAGTTGGTTCTGTATATTTAGTTTCATTGTGCTGTAACTCAGAGCAGATCTGAGTGTTGCCATTGAGATTTTTGGCATAGCTATAGAATGCTTTGTAGTTGTCTTTAGAATCAGTGGCAATTTTGTTTTCATAACTAGCTTTGGAGGATTAATCTCAGCTTCTTACTGATGCTGACCAGGGAGTTCCTCCAATCATGAGTGGAACATCAGTGTGCCTGACTATAGAGTCACCTACGACTAGAGTGTTGGGTACGTTATGCCTTATGGGCTGTAGTTGAGTGGCACACTGAGTATGTGGGCCATGTTTCATTTGGGTTGTGTTGGGGGGTGGAGGTTGCTTGCATTTCTGTTTTGGAGGTCTCTGTTATTTGGGCAGATTTGATTTGTACTGAGAGCCTCCGCGAATGTAGGTGTGTGTTTTGTGCTTCTGTGTGTATGTTTTGGTGGTGTAGGTTTTGAGGGACTATGTGATGAGTGTGGTGCGGTGCAAGTGTTTACCTTCTCCTCTTGACCGTCTAGGCCAGTCTTTGGTGAAGAGAGCTTTACTTCCAGTTTGGCTATATAAGTGCATCTCTCACAGGTCGTAGTGTTGGGTGGTAGGAGGAGAGAGTTGTCTGTGTACATGAGGCAGTTGCTGCATTGTCCCAAGATGCCCAGATTCATCAGGTAGACAGGAGAAAACACCTGGAGCTGACCTTTAGACATGCCTGAATAGGTGCTTATTTATTAAGTACTAAAAACTGTTTTCCTCTAGTCAAGTGAGGATTGAGTGCTGTAGTAATTTGTAACTTATTTAGTGCTTACAATGAGTTCTGAACAAGTGCTGAGATCAAAGAAACTGATGAGTGCTAAAACTAAAAAGCTGGCTAGTTGCAAGGGAAGTTTGAAGAACAGACTTTATGGCACCAGGAATAGTTTAACCCCAGTTAAGTGTGTGTGTGTGTGTGGGGGCTTAGGAGCTCACAAACAGTCCTGGACACAGCAAATCTGCATCTGACCTGCCACAGAAAGGGGGGAAGCAAGTTTAGAAACTTTTTTTTCCAGTAAAGTGGAAATGGAGAAAGCTGGAACAGAAGTTAATTCAACGTTAAGAATCTGAGAGAGTTGGCCTTCACAAATGTTCTCTATTAGATTGAGTGATATATCTGTGTGTGTGTTTCTTTCTACCATTAAACACTAATTTCAAATTGTCATTCATGGTATTTTAAACATTTTAACTGCCCCCAGAAATCAGTCTGAATAAGAAAAAAATCTAACATTCTTAACTGAGTGTTATTATATTTTGTGTAACAAATTATCTAATTGCCTTTAAAACAACTGTTAACATTGGAAGTGATAGGGATTGATTATATGAAACAGCGATGTGGATTCCCTCTGCCCATTAAACACCAGTTGCAGACAAATAGTCATTCATTAGCTTCTGCTCATCTAAAGTAAAATCTTGCAGCTTTTGAATCTGTGCAGGACTTTAGAAAATGGGGAAATAAAGGGGTGTCATGGTCTTGGGTTGCATCTTATTACATACTAACCAGGTTTAGTAAATCTGCATTGGTGTTATGAAATGAACACTTGCATTAAGTTATTGTAACCTTTCTAATGCTGTCTTTAGCATAGCCTGGACAAATGCATTTTTTTATTTTTTTTACACTATTTATACAAGATATTTAGTGCTACAAAGCAAGTGAGAGGCAAAGCTTTTACATCTCTCAACACTGTGCTAGAGTTAATGTAACTTATTTAGTGCAGTGAGGCAAACATAATGAGTAAATGAAATGAACATACTTTAGTAATGGCCAGCATTTGTTGTATTAAAATATCAACTACAGAGAGACAGGTCTCCATTGCAAGTTACTTGCAAGTGAATTTTTCATTTTAAGCATTTTCTAAACCAATACATTATGAATGGTCTCAGGACAACGTGTGTATTATGGGAATTAGACACAGATGGGTGAGTAAACAGGAGAAGGAGCACGTTAAGTGAAAAAAAGCTTGTCATACTTTTGAAACCCATCACTTCAAGAATGTAGACAGAATGGCTACTCTTTTCTAAGCCAGATCCAAAGGGATGAATGGCCTTCATGAGAAATCTTGTGAATAAACAGAATACATGCACTGGCTTTGTAGTATTATGTAGAAAGAGAGCTGAAGTTTGGTAGAAAATAAGTGTTTTGTGTGGGGGAGGGGCACAGTCTAGATGTTTAAGTTCCAAGAGTGTTTGGAAATGTTACTTTCCTAGCATTTTTTCAGGGAAAAATACAAAATAAAAAAATTTCAAAAAGAAGGGGTCAGAAGTCAAGATGTTTTTGAGAAGATGGTGACAGCTGAAATATAAGGACATGGTGGGCCTATGTCCCAGCTTTCCTGAACTAATGGTGTTTTCAGGTGTATGGATCAGATGATGTTTTCAGGTGTAGGGATCAGTCTTGGGATTTAATTAGAGAATCATGGTTGTGAGTTGCTGACAAGATTCCTTCTGAGGTTGTGAGGTTGATTTCCTCAGAATCTGTTTGATTACTGTGTGAACCTTGGCAGGTTACTTGACCAGTCAGTGTTTGTGAATCTCCTCTGAAAGTTATCCAAACTGGTTAGCAAAATAAGTAAGTAAAGGAGAATACAAGTTCTTGATTAAATAGGTTTGGCAATTTGTGAATCAGGGAAGTACAGAGCAATGTGTGGGGCATGGTCTTTTTGTTGCTAGATTCCATAACTCTGTGTAATCAGTAGTGTGTGTATAATAAATAGTATGTGATGCTAGCAGGCATGAATAAACTGAAAATAAACACTTGCGTAACTAGACAGACTGCCAACTGGCTCGCAGGATGCAGGAGATCAAAACAGGGGAGACTACCTCTAGAAAGAGACCAGTCAGCAATGGAGTCCCCCAGGGTTCAATGCTGAGACTTTTCCTGTATGACATCTACTTCTCAGAAGTAAAAGCTAATACCAAAGGGCTTTGGCTGAACAAGTTTGAGATGACTGCAAGCTAGGAGTTACTGAATCTCCAAATGACTTAACCTTCATGCAGGAAGGCTTGTCCCAAACAGTAATTGGTGTCAGAATCATGAACTGAAAATACATTATCATATCCTTGGGGACATTGTCTACCCCAGGGAACTACAAGACAGACAATACCCTCCTGTGAGTTGACCCAGTTGTTTGGCATTTAGGAACTTGTGTGGACAGTGACTTTCGACCAGCAAGTGTCATAAGATACTCTTTCTATATTGCACAGCTTATGAACAAATTGATTGTGACTACATCTACATATGTTACTGCCCCCCTTTACAAAGCCCTCATTAGGTCAATTATTTTGTATAATGCCCACTTTGGCATGCATCTGTCCAAACACATGCAAAAGCTGGAATGTCCACACAGATACCTTACTAAAAAGATACAAGTCCTAAACAACAGGTCTTGCATTAGCCACCTCAAAGCCTTATCACTACACTTGGTATCCTATAGAGTGCTAAGAGGTGACCCCGTGTCGGGCATACAAGGCATCCTCTGACCAAATACTGATGGACCTACTGAACATCAGCAAGTCAACTGGCATTAGAAATACTCAGTCCAGGTATCTAAACAGAATGCACCCCGGGTTTGCCCCTCGTGCCAGTAATGGATAGAGGCAGTTTGTAAATGGTGCATGCAGCATCCCTTACATAGGTCCCCTTCAATTATCTATGGTATGATCATAGTTATTCTCACTAGGACTAAAATACAATTATCAACCATGGGATGCGGAAGACCAATCCAGAAATGTTAATTCAAGCACCAAAAGAGAAACTGGCTAAGCTTAAAATGTCCTCCAAGTGAACCTATGTTGAGGGCGTAAATATTTTTAAAAAATTGCCCTGTTTAGATCACCAAGTGCCCCTCTCACCCCCTGCCCCCCCCCCCCCAGCCATCAACAGCTTCCTGCACCTCTGCTCTCAACCTGCAGCTTCTGATATTTAAGAACCAAATCGGAAAAAGTTTTCAGCTGTTTATTCAAAGAACCACAATCGTCCCAATTAACAAATGGTTTGGAGGACCAAGAAAAGTCATTATTTAACCATTCCTTAAGGTTCACCACATTAGTACACCAAGAATTAATCATCCTTCAATCTCCATTGAAACCCGGAAGCGGTGTATTCACCACAGGAACTCCTGATATATAACTAGGAGCATCACGAGGTCTCTGCACCTTTGTAATCCTGGAAAGCTCCACTCTTGAGATAATTGGTAGAGCATATCATAAGACAGATTTGACCCTTGAAGAGATGTTGCTTTGTAACCAGATTACAATGGAGGACTTCAATTATGTGTATAACCATAACCCCAAGACCCCCACCATCTTTGGTATCCCCAAGGTGCACAAAAATATTCATGACCCCCAATGCACCAGATTGTTGATGCTAAGGCATCAAAAACATTTTGTATAGATAAATATGTAAATTTTCAAACTAAGTCTGTCCTTGAGACTAATTCTATGTTATTGTAGGACTCATGAGATTTTCTATCTACGGTAGCAGATTACCTTTTTGTGATATTATATTGGTTACTATTGATATTCAAGATCTTTATTCTGTTATTCACCACAAGACTGGTGCTGAATGGTTTTATGAGTACCTTAGGCATTACACAAATTTAAGTCAGGACAAAATAGAAGTTTTAAAGATGTTTACGGAAATTGTATTGGAGAATAACTTTTTGGTATTTGAAAACTAACTATGTAGACAAACAACAAGGGTAGCAATAGGAGGAGCATTTGTCCCCACATTTGCCAATGTAGTCCTTTCTTGCTGGGAAAATAACTTTGCCCTGAGTTGTGAATTCAAGGATAGTTGGATATTATATGTGCGCTTTTTAGATTATATGATCTTTTTCTGGGTAGACAATGAGGCTAGGTTAAGAGAATTTCTGGAGTATTTACATACGACTACTGATTCCTTAAAGTTTACCATGGATATACAGGATGATATGGTGCATTTCTTGGATGTCACTTCATGGAAGAACAAGCAAAAAAGAGGTTTTGATTCAAGTATTTATCATAAACCTACTTACTTGAATTCATTACTTCATTTTGAAAGCAAGTATCCTCTACACCAGAAAATGTGCAAGGCTAGCCCATATGGCATCTAGGGATGATGACTGATCCAAAAACCCGACAGCCACAAACAGCACCAAACCACAGATACAAGGAACCTGGCTCCAATAAAGGCTGTCCCTTCCAAGATTCCACTTGTTAGAGGAGTAGCTGGTACAAACACTTACACAAAACGCACTGTTGGATTCTTGTTAAAAATTCATGGACCTTAATTGCAATACTTCAAATAGTGCAACTTTAAATGTTTTTAAAAGGAATCTCGGAAAGGACAGCCTTTATTGGAGCCAGGTTCCTCGTATCGGTGGTTTGATGATGACTATGAAACAGAGATACATTTACTAGGAGGGGGTATCCTGATGCTTTTCTTGCCAGTATTTTTGATGAAGTTAATTCAAAGAGAAAAATCGGGCCAGTTTTTGCCTCTACTTGGTAGAGGCGAGGGGGTTGCTGCTGCTGCTATTAATAATACCACTGCTGCTATTGTTGCTACAGCTACTGGTACTGCTGCTGTTACCAATGGTTGTAATAACATGAGAACTAGAAATAGGGCTGCTTGTAGGGTAGAGTTTTTCAGTAGGACATTTATACTAATGTACACATGTAATGTTGAGTGTTTAGATTTGTTGTGAATAGGAACTGGAATATCTTTGGGATTGACAATGATTATATTAAGATTGTGGGACCCACGCTGGTTATCGTATATAAAAAAGATTTGTTTTTAAACAATATTGGAGAGGCCACTGCTTTATAAGCATCAGGGTAGGATGTCTAAGTGCAATAACTGTAACCAGTGCCAGTACATCCTAGAACGGACTTCCTACTGTATGCAGGATTATAGAGAAATTGTTTTGCACCAAAAATTTTATTGTGGTAGCAAGGGGGTAGTTTATTTAGCCCTTTGTGGATGTTTTGCATTCTATATCAGCAAATCTAAAATTAGGGAAAAGGATTTACCAGCATTTATATGATATCAAGAAAAATTATAACAGGAATGTGCTATTCAAACATTTGAAGGAAAGCCACACACAAATTTAAGTGTATTGTTATTGACAAAGTTGATTTGGGACAATGAGGGGGGGGGGGTCCCTGTGAATTATCTGGATTTTTTTTTAGAACTTTAGAACTTGGGTAGCAACTGAGAACTAATGCCATGGTAGCCCCTGGTCCAAACGAGAGCACTTCTATTAGTATACTGAAATTAAAAACTGCATACTTTTTCTTGTGAATAGTAGAATGTTTTGGCTACCTTGCCAATGATGTTATGTTTTTTATGCATACACATGAACATGTGTGTATGTGTATGTATGTGTGTGTGTGTGTGTGTGTGTGTGTGTGTATATATATATATATATATATATATATATATATATATATATATATATATATATATATATATATAGTGTGTGTAGGTCTGCATAACATCAGCAAAATGGCATTAGAGTGAATGCCGTTTTGCAGACGCATATAGACCGAAATCCGAAAATAGTGAAGGCTCAGGTCAGTGATTTTTTCCCAGGGGGAAAAAAATCACTTGGCCTGAGCCATGACATTGCCCTTTACCCCACTGTAGTGCAATCTTGGAGTTGGTATATTTAGTTGGGGGGTGTGGGGGCAAAGCCCCCTAGTTTGTTATGTTTGAAATTGTGTTTAAGTGTTTTTAGTGCAAACAATTTCTTTCCCAGGGAAAGAAATCTGTTTTGAACTTTCGCAGTTTGTTGAGGTTGCTGATTACATGTCAATAAAGAGGCATTCGATGGAACGCCTCTTCAACTATTTAATATAGACATTATATATATATATATATATATATATATATATATATATATATATATACACATATATATATACAAAATATAAATATATAGACATATACACACACACACACACACACACACACACACACACACACACACACACACACACACTAAAATCACCCTAGCACAAACTTACCTATTGCCCACACTAATGTATGCAGCACCTATTCTTACCCATATCAGAAAAACAGACCTGGATAAACTTGACTCATGCTAGAATAAGATTGCCAAGTTTGCTAACAACTCCTCCTTCAGAACACATTGCTGTATAGCTCTTAGGGGCCTACAATGGTTAAAATTTCCACAACTTCTCAATTTCTATCAGCTAGTCATTACTTTCAACATTCTAAAATATCCTGATAAAACCCCATCACTAGGGCAAAAACTAACTCAATACACAGCAAGTCGCCCCCTCCGCTCTAATGACAAATCACTCCTCAGTATCTCTAGAGCTAATAATACCGCAGTAGAAGCACTATTCCCCCACACAGTTGCTAAAAACTGGAATACCCTCCCCCCTTCAATAACAGCAAGCTCCTCTACCTCACACTTCAAAAACACCCTAAAAGCACACCTACTGAATACCTGATTATGTCCATGTATTACATAAAAATAAATGTTTCCTACCTCTCACCCTCCACTGACAATGATGTCTTCTAATTACTTCACTGTAATGCTCTACAGTACTAACAATTAAGCTATCGCTAGTCAGTAGCTCATCAACCATGATCACTGCTGACATATATTCATATTTCTAGCCTGAAAATGTGAATAATGTTTTAATATGTCTTGTCTGTCTAAAAATTCCTACATGTAAATATCTATTATGTCTTGTCTGTCTATAAATTCCCACATGTAAAGATCTATTGGTGTTCTTCTCTGCTAGCTTGTTCTTATAATTCTGTTTAAAACATATATTATTGTTATAATTCTGTATAAAACATGTATTATTGTTATAATTGTGGAGCTTTTCTCCCCGGGCCTCTGCTGTAAATCGACGTAGTCCAGTCGGACTTTCCCGGTAAACAAATGTAAAAATAAAATAAAATAAATAAATTATATACACACACACACATACATACACAGACTAATCTTAAAGTAGTGGGAGAATGAGAAAAAATATTTTTGTTTTTGTATTATTTTTAACAATTTTTATTTTGTTTTTGTATTATTTTTAACAATTTTTATTGCTGTTTAACAATCATTGCTTATTGTAGTGGACTGACCAGCCCTAGTATGGGCTGTTTTTTAGGATGTGGGCACTTTAAATGGTTTGAAGGTTTTAATACCTGGTTATTTAATTATGTATGCAACTGAAGTGCTAATTTATGTGTTTGATCTGATTCTATACAAGATGTGTGTGTTTTGATTATTTTGTAATGAAGAAGCCCAATTTATTAAAGGATGAAAGTGCTTAAGTTAAAGTTTTTACTGCAGTCATCTTACTCCGAAGTTGTCTCCTTCCATTTATCATTTGAAAAACGTCAACATATTTCATGTGACAGTCAAACAAGACTGCTTATTTAAAATTTCAGACAAAAAAATGCAAATTATTAAACATATCCAATATCATGGTAAGACATTTAGGATTTAATGTGACATTAAAAAGGTTTCTACATAATGCTATGATTGCATTTTCTACTCTGATTAACATTTGACCAAAGTGTGCATTTTGTCACCACTTAATTCAAACTTTAGTTTTATTTATGAACTCCTTTACATCATAATACTATAAAACGCATACTACAGTAACCGAAATAAGTAAACATGTAACAAACACTCACAAACATGCTCATTGCAGATTTTACAACACACCTACAGAATGAAGGCATGACGACATCCAAATGTGCTTTAAAACCTACAGATCTGAACAATCTGCAACCCAAATATCCTTTCCGTAGCTCTGTAAACGGTGAACGAATCTGGTCATAATGATTAGCTTTATTTATCTGCTTGCTTGAAAATTTTCAACGACGAGCAGAAAGACAAAGGTAAATCCAATGTTAATGTGGACAATTAAGCGAGAACAATCATCCTGAGAAATGTCAGGGTGAAGACTACCAGACAACAGAGAGGAAACATGAAGACCCGTTAAAAAAGGCACAACCGGGAGGTTAAGACTCAGAACTCCACACAGGTATGAACTGAAGTCATAGTTGAGCCCTAGACCAGGGAACTGTGAATTAGATACTTTTTGTTTACCAGGAAAATCTGACTGTATAATTAATGCCCTTTTTCAGTGGAGGACTAGGCTGAAAAGCTTCATAAAGTTATAATAAAAGAAACCTTTCAATAATACATCCATGTAGCATTTGTTTTTACTTAGAATGAGCAATGACATATTGAAAACACACAGGTGGGCTTTAGGCAGCATAATGACAGTCAGAAACGAGTGCACAGCAACATGCTGCATACTTATTTACAGGCAGAGAGAATGAGTTATGTGGTATGAAAACAATAGTTGGGTGATCAGACGAGAAATGCAAGCATGATAGTCTTATTTTCAGACAGAATATCACCTTAAGTGGATACTTACAGTACAGTATTTCATTATAGCTAGGGTAAGGCTGTATATTTGCATATTTTAATAGGTACAACACTATCGTACATCTCTCAACAGTTGAGAATTTCACAGAATGTCAGGATTTTAGTCTGTTGATCATAATTTTTTTTCCTCACACATCACTTTGGATTGAAATAACAACATGAGATATTTCAGACTTCATATCCCTCTAAAAGGCATGTTAATGCCCAAAACTGTTATTCTATCAACTTTCTAAGTTTATAAGAGCGATATTTAAAATTTGTGCCAGGTTTTTGGCTCTCCAATTATTTTTGCTCTGTCCAGAATTCTTGCACTAAGAGCATGGGTGCTGGAGCCATAGGGCAGGGACAGCCGTCCCACTTTCAACAGCTGTGCAATGTGCATTGAAACTGCTACTGGAGCACCAATTATTTAGAATCATTTCCACTGGCAATTCTGAGGTAACTGCAAGCTCAGGCAGCTGGAAAAGGACAACTTGAGTAATACATCATCAGCTGTCCAACCTCCCAGTTACCATAGACGTGCCTATGTGGGTGTTTCTAAGAAATACCAATCAAATTCTTTCAGCGAGAATTTTGGATAAAGCCAAAAATATCAGGGGAATGAAGGCTTAAAAACAAGGGATATTTTTAACTATTACTTATTTATTTAAAATTTTAATAGAACAAGTTTGGCATCAACATGCATTTTCTGAACAATAGAATTATAAATCATTAATGGCTGACTGTAATCCTCTGTATACCTCTCAACTTTTGCTTAAGAATTCTGGGCACACCCAAAAATAATGGGAGGGGGATAAAGGGCCAAAATTGGGGACAGATATTAAATAATGTTCTTATCTTAGAAAGCTGCTTAAACAGGTTTTGCATTAACATATACTTTTTGAAGGATATTAAGTTTCAGACTCAAACATTTTATTTGATGAGCACAATCCTCATAATCTGTATGTTTTCGGCAAATCATTATAAGGAACAGTGGGTGAGAAGAGACCAAAAGCATGATGCAATGATCTGGACATTCTGCTAAATTTTGGAGAGTTAAAAGATGATTTTGAATGATCTCCCAGAAAATCATGTTATGAGGGACAAGGCAAAAATGCAAGGCAAAATCAGGGATGTTAACAGCATTCTCAACAGTTTGTTTATTGAATGAATAACTGTTTGTTTACCTGGTTAGTGATTGGTCTATTGATCCTTTTCAGACACAACCCAGGATCAACATCAGTAAAGACAATAGCTTACAATACTATAATAAGTCATTACATTCATATACATAGTTCATACAATTGAGAAGTACGTTCAACATTAATTTTAATTTCTGTATGTTATTGCAGAAATATGTGTTTATTGTCTTTCACCCACTGAGTACCAGGATAGGCTTTCACTCTCCTGTATAATAATCTGTTTTAGGTGAATTTTCCATCCAAATACATTTCCCTGGAGCTAAACTGACTTGCAATGTAGTAGTCATTTTGCTATATTTAACTATACATTCATTCTCTTGCACCCACCTTATGCTGTTTCGAGATCATTATGATTCATAGATATTCTGAGGCAAACAAATCTTATGACCATTCCCACCTTGCCAGTACCCTCCCTCAGGCAGCACCTCCTTTTTCCAGGTGGGCCATACAAGCACATCCAAGAGACTATTCGTACATACCCATCCAGTAACTAGTTTACGTTTAAGATAGTAAATTGCCCTACAGACTAAGCAGTGCAGCTAGTTTATGTTTAAAGTAAGATAGTAAATTGCACTGCTTAACATGTAGGGGCAGTTTATTCCAAAGGCTTGGGAGGTGCTGACTTATAAGCATGCCACTCTACTGTGATGTATTTATCCATTGTGTTGTTGTTCGGTTCAGCAGGCAAGTAAGTGGGGATGTGTGTTGTTGTTCGGTTCAGCAGGTAAGTAAGGGAGGGAATGTGTTGTGGTTCGGTTCAGCAGGCAAGTAAGGGGGAGATGTGTTGTTGTTCGATTCAGCAGGCAAGTAAGGGGGAGATGTGTTGTTGTTCGATTCAGCAGGCAAGTAAGGGAGGAATGTGTTGTTGTTCGGTTCAGCAGGCAAGTAAGGGGGGAATGTGTTGTTGTTCAGTTGGCAAGTGGGGGGTGTTTTGTTGTTTGGTTCAGCAGTCAAGTAAGGGGGAAATGTGTTCGGTTCAGCAGGCAAGTAAGGGGGATGTGTTAAGGGAGAAATGTGTTGTTGTTCGGTTCAGTAGGCAAGTAAGGGGAATGTGTTGTTGTTTGGTTCAGCAGTCAAGTAAGGGGGAAATGTGTTGTTCGGTTCAGCAGGCAAGTAAGGGGGGAAATGTGTTAAGGGAGAAATGTGTTGTTGTTCGGTTCAGTAGGCAAGTAAGGGGAATGTGTTGTTGTTCGGTTCAGCAGGCAAGTAAGGGGGATGTGCTGTTCGGTTCAGCAGGCAAGTAAGGGGGATGTGCTGTTCGGTTCAGCAGGCAAGTAAGGGGGAGTGTGTTATTCGGTTCAGCAGGCAAGTAAGAGGGGGAATGTGTTGTTCGGTCCAGCAGGCAAGTAAGGGGGACGTGTTGTTCGGTCCAGCAGGCAAGTAAGGGGATGTGTTGTTCGGTCCAGCAGACAAGTAAGGGGGGTGGGATGTGTTGTTCGGTCCAGCAGGCAAGTAAGGGGGGGGGTGTTGTTCGGTCCAGCAGGCAAGTAAGGGAGAAATGTGTTGTTCGGTCCAACAGGCAAGTAAGGGGGGGGGAAGTGTTGTTGTTCGGTCCACCGAAAAAGTAAGGGGGAATGTGTTTGTTTGGTTCACCAGGCAAGTAAGGGGAATGTGTGTTTGTTCGGTTCACCAGGCAAGTAAGGGGAATGTGTGTTTGTTTGGTTCACCAGGCAAGTAGGGGGAATGTGTTTTTGTTCTGTTCATCAGGCAAGTAAGGGGGATTTGTTGGCTAACAAGTATTCACCAAGTAAGAGGTGTCTGTTTGCATCAGATGTTCTTCTTTAAGAACATCTGATCTCATCACGTCAGTGCATGCGAGAAGAGTGTGTGTGTGTGTGTGTGTGTGTGTGTGTGTGTGTGTGTGTGTGTGTGTGTGTGTAAAATGCCCCAGTTAGATAGAACTGGTGGTTAGTGTTACTCAGGCCCAAATCCTGTACCTTGGGTACAAGAAAAAAAGAGCCTGAATTCTCTACCCATACCACCACTTCTGATTCAAGGATTTGAGTCCATAGCTCTCAAATGTTTAGATTTTCACAGAATGTTTGGAAGGCTTCTCTCATACTTTTGGTCTCTTCCAAATTTGTGTTTTCTGGCAAATCAGTGAGAAATGAATTCACTAAATAATGGTAGCCATTTAAGTCTCATTCGTCCTATCTTTCAGAAAACTCATGGTAACATAAAAAATTGTATTCTAATAACTTTCTAAGATTATACAAGCAATGTTTAAAATGTGTCCCTGTGTTTGGTCCTTTGTCTCCCCCCCCCCAATAAATGTTGGCTTTTTCCATATTTCTTGTGCTGCAAAGTTGAGAGATATAGTAGAGTGTCAAGTGGATTTTACAAGAAGCCGAAAGCTTCAGGGGAAGAGAAGTTTAGTGTTGCTTATGCCAAGTCTGTTTGCACTGTTAGTAGCAGAACAGGTAGTATACCTGCTTTTAATGCAGAAGGCTGTGGGTTCAACTCCAACAGTATGCAGATGGATTGCCAATACTGTATTGTTTTGTGCTTCAATGGGGGTAGATGCTGCACTCCAGAGAATGTCCTCCTTTGGAGGAGATACCTAGTAACTATGAACCTGTTATCAGTTTGCCATCCATTCTCTATTGCAATATTACTAGCTTTATCTTTTTTTTTAATGTAGCATAGGCAATTTATTCTTCAAAGGCATCAGTCACTTTATTTGTTGATGAAACAATGAAATATAAAGTTGTTTGGTAGCAGAAACTTCATTAGTTACAGATCCCTTAAATGTGTAATTATTTAGATGCCTTTTACTTCTGCAAATATTGTGCTTATTTACGGATACTGGTGGATTGTAATGACAGAAGTTTTAGTAGACTTATGATGGAAATGTTCTGAATTGGGCAGTTTTGTCATTATTGATTCATACATTTTGTTTTATTGCTTACTGGAAAAAGGTTAAAAATAATACATTTAAAACACGCTCTAACAAGTGTGCTGCATTATATAAGGAATATAATATAATACAATCAGAAAGGTGAATCAAAGAACAAACGTATGTTTGCATGATCCTAAATATGTGTGCAAGGGACCTATGATTTGAAAACAGCCCAAAGGTAAACTTTATCTGCCACTGTCCAGATGCATTTTCTTTGCATGTGAGTTTCAATGCTGTTTCAATGAATATGAGTTTCAAGGACAGAGAAGTTTTAATGTCAAGTCTGTTTTCATTGAGAGACTGTATTGCTTTGTTTAGCGGATGGCTATCAGTGTTTGTGCTACAAAATTTAAAATAAGTTTTAAATGAAATCCAATCAATCATTGTAGAAGTAAAGCAGCATACACATTATTGTTTATGGTAAATGGGGAGAAGTAGCCAAGTAATGGGGCACTGGAATGGCTGTGTATGGGGAGCCCCATTTGATCATTATTTTTTGAGGGGGGGAGGTGGCACATTCTAAGACAACCCCATACGGCACAAACTCTAGCTACACCACTGGGTTGTATACTAGAAATGTGACTAAACCAAGCATATTGCTTACTTTTTTCTTATCCAGATGTTTCAGTATTAAGAAATATTTTATCTAGAGCGATGGACCTTGGTGGTAAGCTGTGTGATGTACCTGAACGAGGCAGTCCTTGGCAATACTGATTATTTTGACTCTGGCTTTTGGAGAAATGGAACTCTTGGAAAAGGACTAATGTTGTCCACTGTCCCTCCAGCATGCCTCCTGATTTCTAGTTTATCCTGGCCTTGTCACACTATTCAGATTATTTTTTTCCTTCTTTTCTCATACTTTGTCAGACTCTTCAGAATTTTCATGCATTGTTTCAATACATCCTAAGCCTCCACAATTACACCATGTAAATGCGAAGTAAATAATCAAATTAAGCCAGAGGATTCAGCCTTCCCCCATCATCCCAGAAGCCATTGGGTTCTAGATGCTCAGATGTGCATCATTTTAGAGCTTTTTTTTTTCAAATCTTTTGAGACAGAGATAGCCTGAACAAAAATTGTGGCCAAAGAAAGAAATGTATTCTTGCTCTTCAGTTCCTTCCTGCATCCTTTTGCCACTCCCTAAATGGTCAAGACTGCAGTGTAATAAAGGTGGAGAAAATAGACTTAAAGCTGCAGTCTGGATGCTGCTTGGGCCTCAGAACCCATGGGATTCTAGATGCTGTAAGGTACATTTTAGCGTCTTCCCCAGCCTTTTGTTACAATGGACAAAAATCATGACTAAATAAAGAAATTCAGTCTTATTTTTCTTTCAAGGAAGAAATAAGTTGTGTCTAAGGCTTAATGATCAAGGTTGAAAAAAGTGGTTCCCAATAAACTGAGAAGATAAATAACTGCAAAGGTACATGAATCATATTTTAGAATAGTACCCATCTCCCTGTCAAAAGACAAAAAGAAAAGATAATCACCTTCAGTGTATTCCTCTGATGTTAGCTCAGGATGAAGGTGAATGAATAAATGGCCTCAGTCATATATTTCAGATTGGTGCTGCCACACATCATACAGCTTGTCTCTTAACCCCATTCGTAAAAGACAGCTACCATCTGTGTTATCCATCTGACAGCCAGAGTAAAGTAACATAATTTAACTTGTTGATCACATATGTATGTTCATAATATGTCAACTTACCCCAGCCTCACAAAGTTAGCCACCTGTATAAACACTTCTGATATGTGACTGTCAGAAAAGTGAAAACATTTCAATTATGCATTCCAGACAATTGCTCATAGACAGTATACTGCCTCTACACATGCTACAGTGACGTGTGCATGCATACCTGTGAGGTATGAGTGACTGAAAAGCTAAATAATGACCACACTGTCACAGCCCCTCAAAAGCCAGCAGTGACCTTCTGTACATACCTCTGTGGTTTGTGAGGAAAATTCAAGAAATAATGACCACACTTTCCCCAGTCCCGAACAAGTTATACAGTAAACTCTCAGTTAACTGGAACTCAAGAAACCGGCACTCTCAAGCAACTGGAAAAAATATTGAAGAAATCCAGCATAATTTTCATGTGTCACACTTTCTGTCCTCCCCCCCTCGCAGAAACATACCTTACGTTTTTAGAGTTTTAAAAAGGAAGATAGGAATAAGATGCCACTCTCCCTAACCTGAGAACAACTCAAACCAAACAAATAGTATTAGGCCTATTTTTAATAGTAACGCTCAAGCAACCAGAAACTAAAGTTATCCGGCATCTACCAATCCTCATGGGTGCCAAGTTAACAGAGTTTACTGTAGTGACCTTCCGTTTACAACTCTAAGGTTTGATTGCAAGAAGAATGTAAGAAATGATAATCAAACTGTTCCCAGGCCACGCACAAACACAAGCTATAGCAACCTTCTCAACACACATCAGAATAGGGCCAGTTATAGAACATGTGTGTCCAGGGCAGAAGTCCTCAATACACCTGTGACAAACTGCAGTTCTATAACCAGAGTTGTGGACACTGCCTGGGGTGTACCAAGCAAATTCCATTTTGTACTCGAGCTCTTAGTGCTAACCCACCCACCCTGACACCTGTCACTTAAAAATGGATCTCTCTCAAAAATTCTGCCCCCCTTAAACACTTAATAAATGTAACTAACATTTTCAGCTATTCAATCTAAAGCTATTAAAGATACTGCTTTTGGAACAGCAATATTGTACTTGTTGGAGGCATTCATTTAGGCAATTGTAGGCATAATACAACTAAAAAAAACATTATTGAGGAGATGCTCAAAAAAATGCACTAAAAAAGTACAAAGAGCATGCCTGGTTACAGCCTTGGACACTGACAGAATGCAAAAGTTCTGTGATGCATTTTATGTTTTATTTTTGAAAGATGATGACTTGTAGTGTATGGATCAATGTGATTATGCTCAGACTTTGGCAGAAAGTATGCCATGACTCTGAAAAGATTCTTAACAAGCTTTTATTAGGTACCTCTTACTACTGTTAAGCTGTAGCCATACACTAAGCATTTAACCACAGTCACCACAAAAGAGCAGCGCTACTGATCAGAAAAAAGATCTAAATGAAGTCAGACTCAAGTGTTTTAATAGCCTCCCAGTACTTTACATACCGCTCAATTGTACATATTTTCACAGAATGTCCAGATTTTGGCCTTGTATTTTTAGTCAATTTCTTATAAAATTGTGGTTTTCTGGCAAATTATTGAGGGTTGAAGTCAGAAAAAAAGACATCTGAGTTTCAGACTTCATACCCTTCCAAAAGTCATGCTAATGCAAAACCTGGTATTCTATCAATGTTCTGAGTTTGTAAGAGCAATGTTTAAAAAGTGTTTCTATTTTTGAGCCTTTGACTCTCACTATTAATGACTTTGTCCAGATTTGTTGCTCTTCCAGGTTGAGAGGTATGCAGTCTTCTTTGGTGCACTGGTTGTTCTCTGTTAGTTAACAACAGGAAGTGTGTTACTGCACTAATGCACTTTTCTCTCTCTAACCTTTGAATATAGGGCTACTGGTTCACATACCATGCAGGTGCAACTTTATTTTCAGTTGTATGTTTCTATGTAATTTATGTGCAGTCATTCCAAATGTACTTTATTTACACTATATACATCTTGTGGCACGAATATGTTTCTGCTAGGTAGTAGACAGGTTAAAAAAACAAAGTGCCCCTTTGGCATTCCACCCCTGTAGCCCTCAGCACTCTTGGCTTTAGAGGCATGGTCTAACACAACTGCAATAAGCCTGACTGCAGGTATCTCTTTCTTAAACTGACAGAAAATGAAGTAAATGGGGTGAGTGGTAGAGATCACATTGGGATAGGAGCTGTGGAATATAAAGACCCAGTTTCTCTAGCTCTTTTCACTATTCATTGGGCACTGTACATTTTTTCCTGTACATATTTTCCTAGCCCCTGACGAGTCCAGTTTAGGGATGCCACCCTTTTCATATGCCGAAAGTGTGACATTTTTGATAGAAACATGAGCTTTTGCTGGACAAAGCATACCCTTAGCTAATGCAAAGGACAGATTTTTTCTTGCCAAAATAAAACCTTATTTTGTAGCATTTGAGTTGCTTATTCTATTTATTGTAACATTTAGATGTTTCAGATTAAAAACAAAACAAATGTTTTATGTTAGTATTAAAGAAAACGTACAAAATATTTTTGTACTAAAATCGCAGGACGTTTGCCATTTTTTGGACGCAACTGCCCAGGACTGTCCTCGCATATAGGGGCAGGTGGCAACCCTAAGTCTGGTTCCACTTTCTAAATTTTTCATAAAGTCCAAAATGGGCACGTTTTATTCATATCCCCATGTGTGTTTGTAACATTTATGTAAAATACGGTAATTCATAGGGCGTACACGGGCAGGTGTAAAGCCTCAGTGGGGAGGGAAACGGGTGACTTGTTAGCTGACAGACTACATTGACCTCGAAAAACCTTTCACCCTGTACACTAACTGCCGGATTTTCCTTCCCATAACATGGAACTCCAAACAAAAATAATAACGAAACTGTTGGTTTATCATAACTGAAATTCAAATATCCCCACCTATGCAAATACTGTATAGTAAAACTGTACACCAGGGCATTCCATTTTCACAATTTCACTTTTATAAAGATGCAACCGAAACAGTAGCCTGGAAAGCGAATACAGTCATTCAGTCGGTGTTGTAATAACTGTATTTACAGAGCAAGACACAAAACTGTTAACGGAGGCTTTACTCGATGCATAGGTTCGAGTACCTGCTCCTCTAGCGTGAAACCATTCCATAAAGCAGCCCGCTGGTATTTCTCACCTTTTTTTTTTCAAACAAAATTTGTTGATTTACCGCGAGGAAGATCAGGGAACCAGAAAATTGGTGCGATACAACTAAAGGCTTCACATTTCACACGTTGAACAGAGTTGGGTTAAATTCGTTGTATGCCGAGGAGACAAAGAGAACATACCGTTTCCATGGTTCGTGGCTTAATTTATTTAGACTACTCCTAATTTGCGTCTGTATTCATCAGAATTTAGTATACTGATTTGCTACAGCATTTGCAATCTGTATTTGTCCTAGTAAAAAACAAACAAAAAACATTTTATATTTGAAATTGCTACGGCAGCCCATTACTAGCAACCTGGCGTACAGAAGTGATTTTCTCCATCTAGGTGTGGGTTTGACGGATTATGCAGCTAAGGGGTGGGGGTTGGGGCAGTTAAAGAGCTCGTGGACAATAGCAGCCAGAAAGTCGAGTAAAATACCTTATGTGTTGTCTCATTAATTTACTTAAATTTCAGAATAGTTTTGCATTCTTTATTTTTCAGTTCAAGACAATGCTGCATCAGTTCCTTGTTGACTCAGACGCACTTGTGAGTTTATAGTGTTATACAAATTTTATATATATATTTACACATACATATATCTATGCGCACATGCACCGGTACAAATGGATTCGCACATATGACTCCTGAAATAGACAAAAGTCAGTCTTTCCGCCTCCTTGCACAGCTTCCTCCATGCACGTCTTTGCTAAGGCGCAGCCCTAAGTTGTAAAACGAGCCGGATTGCTTCTGCTTGAACAAGGTGAAGGAAATGGCAACGCTCTTCTAACTTGGCTCAAAGCGTGCCGGGCTTATTGGATAGGTTTCTTGGAGTTTTATGACTGACCCTAGTGGATAAGGTACTGAAATCACAACAGAAAGGTTTCAGCTTTTTCGAACTGGCATACGGAGGCAGGTACCTGCAGTCGGTGGTGCGTTTTAAGCAGACATACTGATATTACCGGCAGTTACCCCTGGATTTTGCATTTGTTACAGGTAATGTAGCTAAAGGGTTTGACATTTTCTTGTAATGTTGTGCATTTAAGCTTTATTCAAGAAGGCAGTTTTGCAGGAAGCACTGCATGCAATGTATTATCCCACACAAGCTCTTATTATCGGTTGCTCTCTGCCGGGATGTTTGTCAGGTTTGGCTTAGCTGACATGTATAGGGTGTTATTCCCAACCTGATGTCGGAAGGATGGGTCATGCTTAGAATGTGCTTCTTATTTACCGGAGTTTGGTAGGCTAAAACAATGTAAATCATTAATTAATTACGATTTAGCATACAGAGGATGATTTGTACCTAAACTTGCCCACAGAGGCTTCTCTGCTACTGATTGTACCTATTTTCTGTCAAATATTCATAATAAGGCTTTGATAGCTGTGCATGACATACCTGGTTGTTACTTTTAAGTAGTGAAATATGTCATCAGGTCAATCCCATAAATTGAGCAGTGGTTCTTGATTATCAGACTCTCCTTTACAAATATAAATAAATACTTATCACATGACATCTTTATTGTAAGGGTTAATTGAGAAAGATCTAGATTATTTTTATATTGTCATTTTCATTCTTTTTCTGACGGCAGAAGGTACAATCCCTTCACCATAAAAGTACATTTGTGGGAGGGAATGAATGAATTAATTAACGATCACTAGTACAGTTATTGTAAAATGAATGAGATAAAGCCGTAGTGGAACATCTGCCTTATGGCCAGATCTTTGTAGCAGTAGCATGACATAATGGGCACATGGTTGCAACCTTGAGCCAAGACACTTAAAGGAAACCCTCCTGTAGGAAGCAGGATGGAGCCAATCTCTGCTCACGTTTGTGTGTGTAAGTGTCTATGTATGTATGTATGTGTTTTCATGTTCACAAATGGAATACAGAAATGGACTACCCTAGATGCTCTTGGGGAAGGCTAAACAAAGTCTTGAACGTTCCAAACATTAGAAAACGTTCTGCATGTAATCTATATCTGGGTGTTTGATGTCTTCTCCGTAAGAAAAAATAGTTCTTAGGTTGTCCAGCTTCTTACATCTATACATCTAATCCCCATACATCTGCAGTAGGAAAGCTTTGCATCTTGTCCTCAGACATTTGCATTATGAAACTGGGAAATGCCCTAGGAGATGGGATTCATTTTCTGGAGCCATGCTTTGAGTCAGAGGCAAGGTCTGTCTGTACATAGGCACCAAAGTCCAATTATCCATGGAGGGGGGAAAAGGCCTTTTCACAGTCATCTACTGCACAGTGATACCATTTTAACCTGCAGCAGGCACCACTTTGTCCACTGCTTTTGTGTTCAAATTAATGTGTTCCTCTGCTAGTAATCTTTGTTCAGCAACCACTGTGTGATAGGGGGAGAAGCTGACATAAAGAAAGTAATATGCTGCAGTGTGGGGGATTACTTTGTGCACCAGCTCCTGTGAGGTAGGCCACATCATTTAGTTTGTCAGACTTTTTCATCTTGGTCTCATCTTACTCCTATGTGGTACTTGAGGGAAATGACATAATTTTAGTGTCTCATCTTTGGTTCCAGTAGTCTGTCTCTGGTCTTTGGGTTTCTTTTTCTCTTTAGTGAAGTTAGAATATAGAAGACAGACAGAAGGAAGAATAATCAATATGTGTTCAATGAAGAGGGGAAAAACAACTTGCAAATTCCTAGCTCTCCCTTTTAAAATTTTCTTTTTAAAAGAGAGAGTTTTCACAATAAGTTGAATCATGTTTCTTTCTAAAACAAAGTTAAACTTAATGACTGTAATCTACTCGGGTTAGTTCATATTCACAATGGCACTTTTTGATAGTTTGGGGATCTCAGGGGTGGGGGGGGACAGTACAGAAGCAATATGATTAAAACATACAAACACATGTACGCGCACTTGCACATTTTCAGTATCACCAGAATTCTGAGAACTACAGAAAAATATATGTTCTTCAAACTACATTCAGATCTTGGTATAGGAAATGATTGAAAACTAATAAAAGTTAGTACATAGTCCATTTACATCGATGGAAAAAAAAATGAGTTGAGTATTTCTTTTTATTTATAGCCAGGCTCATTTTAATGACCATGACTTGAGGATATAGGCATGTGCCCTTTGCAATGTCAAGTTACTAAAAAGGTCTTCCCACAATTTTATGTATTACTGCTAAGGGTGATTTAAATATTGTCTCCTTCACATATATTCTAAACAAGCAAAAGCATTTATAGGAATTACAGAGTGTCAATTTTCCATGCTGCATTGTCCTATTTCTCAGAATGGGAAATGCAATGCAAGACTAGAACATGTCTGCTGGGAGGTGGCATTGTAACAGAAGTAATGGGCTCGTAATATTGTTCCAGAAAAAGTGACTGTGTTTATGGTGATGGAAGTATTCTACTATTGAGACAGAGCAAAGTGACCAAGCTAGCTAGCTTCTTCTAGTAGCAAAGTGACCAAGCTAGCTTCACTAATGCACTGTATTCAAGTTCATAAGGACTGTCTGTGGCAGTCTTAGCAACAGTATATACCAGAATTTTCAATTTAACTTCCTGAAGCTTTCACTAACAACTCTCCATGGTTGATTGATGTAGGCTTTCTTACATCTAGACATAAAGAGCATGCTTTTATAGGCATTTCATGGTGACAGTGTAGGACTTCCATCAATTGATGCCACCAACTATCCGGGTAACAGTATTGAAACAAAGAGCTGTGCAACGGTAGTATAGTGTAGGTTGTCATGACAGCCCTATATATTTAAAAGCTAGATTTGAACAGTTTGTTAAATGATGATGCTTTCAATATAGTGAATTTGTTTAATACAGTGGAGTTTGTTTTTTAAAAATAGGTTAGGTTATGGATTTTTTAAAAATAGGTTATGACTTTTTTAAAAATAAGTTATAGCTTTTTAAAAAAGGTTATGGCTTTTTATTATTTATATGGTTTTGGAATATGCTTTAAAAAACACTTTTGTATACTGCATGAATCCGTTTAGAAAAAATATTTCATGATGCTTTAGTTTGTTTAAATTTTTTTAACATGCTTTTATACCAGCCATACTCACTTAACAAAATGCATTGGTTACTTTTAAGATGGTATATCTCTTTAATGATAGGTGTGTTCATTTAATTAATTGAGTGGCTCAACTTATATAAGAATTGGTTAACAGTGGTGTTTGCTCTGATGAAGTCCCATAAGACACTTTTTAGGGAAGAAGAGCAGATGAGCTTAAACTGTTGTTTGTATTTGTTTTATTAAAGTGGATTTGTGGAGAGATTGTTTGGCTTCCATTGTCTTTCACCACACGTTTCTCTTACTGAGTGGTACATTGTGTTTTTTATTTTTTTTATTTTATTTATTTAACATTTGTTGACCGGGAAAGTCCGACTAGGTTCCACAGATCCTGTTTTCAGCGGAGGCCCGAGGAGAAATGCTCCAGAAGCATGTCTTTAGAATGTGGGAGGAAACCAGAGTACCCGGAGGAAACCCATGCGAACGCAGGGAGAACATGCAAACTCTTCACAGAAGGCACCCCAGCCGAGAATCAATCTCATCGGAGAACATCTTGCTGTGAGGCAACAGCATTAACCGCTGCACCACTGCACCACCCAATTATATATATATATATATATATATATATATATATATATATATATATATATATATATATATATATATATATAATATTAGTTATTAGTTATTGGTATATTAGTTCTTCAGTACCTGGGCAGCCTTGTGTTTTTTAAATACATTTTTAGCATATTTATTGAATTATCATTTAAAGCATAGAAAAACACATATTATATAAAAGAAAAAAAAATCATGTTAACATGTTCACTGTTATAAATATTATACATCATATACATTTTTTATACAATTATATATCCCTCATGACATGAATTGCTCAATTCCTGCCTTCCCTTAAACCTCACTCATCCTCAAAACATTATTCTACACATACTGTTCCCACAATTTCCGTTTTTTTAATATGTAACTCTCTCCTACCCATTTCTAAAAGATCCCACTTCAGTTTTTTTATCTCTGTTACAGTATTCATTGCTTCAGATATACTTGGTTTAGACTTTGATTTCCATTTGCTAGGAATTTTTTTTTTTGGGAGGCATCAGAATTAAACTTAACATAGCCTTGGTATGTCTAGGCAGTTCAGATCCTGTATCCCAGCTCAAAAAAATAATTTCCTTATTTATTCCCATTTGCTTGCCCACTATTACTGACAGAGTATTCTGTAGGGAATTGTTAGAATCTGCCAACTCATTACACTCCAAAAACATATTTTCCCAGTTACCTCTTTCTTCCCCTAACACACCTCCAGCATTTGCCATTTACTTGAGGAAAAATTCTTCTGGAGTCTGCTTGGGGTATAAAATACCTATGCAAACACATCCAAGCAAAAATCCTAATCTTCCAGACTTTTCATGTTTGTCGGCCATACATACATCCTTCCATTGTTTCTTGGTGAATTACTTATCCAAGCTTTCCTAACCTCCTCTGATTGATTCCTATAGTTTATTGTGCAGTATTTTGTATGCCCTACTAATAATAGCAGTATCTGTTCTAGGTTCAACAAAATCTCTTCACAGAGCAGGTCTTCCACTTAGGATTCTCTGATCCCTTTCTCTTTGCCTGTACTCTGATATTAATCTCTGCTGGGGAAGGCAGTCTCTAGCCTGTAGTCCTTGTGTCTTCTTAGTCTCTTCTCATTTTAGTACCTTTTTCTCTCTAGTTATTTGCTCCCTTTACCTTGGTTCTTTTGTCAGTTTTCTCCAGTTGCCTATTCTCTGTATCCCTAGTTTGTCATCTTTACTGACAGAATCTCCTTTCTCCGTTTTCATGTTGGCTTGGTTCTTAAAATACTTTCTGCGACTTTATGAATATAATCTATATGGCTGTTGTTACACTCCTTAAGGATCTGGAATATTCCACAACACTGAGATGTCCTTTTCTGGTTGTATAGGGTACAAAAATAATAACACCTGCAAATCAAGGTAACTTTTCTTGATTACTATACCAATTATATCCTTGAATTTCTGAGGCCCTTATTTTCATTGTCAATAGCTCTAAATATAATGCAAATAAAGTAGAAAGAGGACACCCCTGCCTTTTTCCTCTCTTCAGACACAACTTATCAAAGAGGAACCCTCACACTTGAATTCTTCACTTTGATCCCTTATATATCTTCCCAATTAACCTTGTTACTGTATCATGGAAGGGAAATGTTTCCATTGCCCTACTCATAAATTCAGAGCATACTCTGAATGTTTTCTCCACATCAAGACCAACCAACAACAATGTTATTTTCTTACTTTCTATTTTCCTCTGGATCATCATTGTTCTGTTAATATTGTCAAATGTTTGCCCCCTCCACAAAACCAAATTGATCAATATCTTGCAATTGTGGAAACACCTTTGCCATTGTTTTAGCTATTATATATATATATATATAAGCACTTTGTAATCATGGTTTAAATTTGAAATAGGCCTATGTAAAGCTGGGTCTGATGGGTTTTTACCATCTTTAAGTATTACAGCCCTGACAGCCTTCTTCCAGGATGTTGGTACTTCCTCTTCTTTTGAAATACTGATAAACGAAACCTTCCAGAGCTTTATCATTTTTTTTGTCCTAACTTCCAAACTTCCACAGGAGTACCACTTTTTCCTGGAAAGTTTCTTGCAGATTACATGTCACAGTTTTTACCTCACTTCCTCCTACCTTGACTGTGTCTCATCTCCTCCTATCTTAAATATTAATGGTTCAGCATCATTAACCTCTAATTTTGGCATAATTAAATCTTCCATAAACATTTCAATTTGTGCTTTTTTATTTCTACTTTATACAAATTTTCATAACATTTCAGAAATATCTCTTAATACATCTACAGGATTTCTGGTTTATTTTTCTTGTTGTAGGCTCCTTAACTTTGGCAACAACCCTTTCTACTTTCTTTTGCCTGCATTGTTGTGCTAAGAGTTTTGTTCACTGCAGTTATTATCAAAAACAGTTGCTTAACTGCAGTCTTTCTAAACTCGTGCATATTATCCACACATTGCCTTATTTTCTCTTTATAAGTCTGCAGTTGCACCACTTTTTGTTTTGTGAGATTTCCCTTATTCTGCAATACTTCAACCTTTGTCAGACCTTCTAAGTAATTCTTGTTACTTCTTAAACATTTTTTTCTTTTACCTCTATCAGTATACAAGACTTTAACATTATCTCACTTAACTTGGCCTCCTCTGCAGGCATAATAAATTCCTCTCCTCCTCAGCTAAACAAGCCGTAGCACTCTCCTATCTACTTTCCTCTCTGACCTATAGTGCTCCCTAACTAACTAATGTGGAGTCCTCTTTAAAACTAAAATTAGAATCTTGCTACAACAAAATTGCCAAATTTGCTTTTTACTGTCGTCATTCAACCCATCACTGTATAGCCTTAAGAATTCTCCAGTGGCTCGAATTCCCACATTACTTACTTACACCCTCAGCTAACTACCTCTCACAGACTAATTTACAAACCACAAGACTGCGCTGCACTCAGCTCCTTATTTTCCCCTTACTCCACCACTAGGTCATTACGCTCAGAAAATTAAAATCTATTAACAAGTCCACAAACCTAACCTACCAGCAGGTAAACTCCTATACTCCTGGACTATTGCCAGACTTTGGAATAATCTCTCATCCTTTTTCTGCTCTGAACAACATCCCATCAAATTCAAAACTGCCCTCCACAAACACCTTTTCTCCAACTGGATCTGCAGCTGCTCCGTCTTGTCTAGTGCTATCACTTAACCCCCCCCACCCAAACTCAGACACACTACCCACCCAAACTCAGACACACTATTGCTCTTCTTAGCTATCTAACTATCTAAGCCAAACTTTTCCTCCATTCAAAGAATCCTTGATGCCCTAGCAAACATTACTAAATCTTTTATACTTCACTTTAAGCATACTAACCTTTAATGTCATGTAACTTCTTTCTACCCTAATCATTCTACTTTCTCATCTCTGCACCATACTTAATATCAGATCTAGAATCAATAGCTGCATCTAAAACTGGACCTTGCTTTATCTTTCTGATGTTTTATTATTCTTTGAACTTGCTGATTTTTTTACATCATTTAAATTTCCACATTTATTGTCCTTTGTTTAATTTTATTCCTAAATTCTGGTAGTGTAGCAAGTTGTATAATTTTATTGCCAATGTTAGTATTGTAGTGATTCTTGTAAATATTGTAACTGCCTTGTTGTAGTCACTCTGTACTGTGATTACCTTGTTGTATTTGTGCATTGGAGCTTTTCTCCCCAGGCCTCCACTGAAAATGGCCTCTGTTCAGCCCAGTGGACTTTCCTGGTAAACAGATGTCAGTAAGTATATTATTTCTATTGTATTTTTCAACTCTACTTTCATTTTATCCCATTCACTAGCTATAACTTCTGAAGAAATAATTTCCCTTAATAACTCTTGAATAGTTTGTACTACTCGTTCCTTAAATTCCTCTCTTTTTAACAGGTAGATGGGGAAGCACCAGCGGGTCATTTTTGCTTCATTACTTGCATTTGTATCTTGGTTGTTATTGGCGTATTATCTTAAATAGTTATTATATGTGTGTCAAAGGTTTCAATTAAAATGCACATGTTCCTGTTAAATATTTCTGTGTATTCTATCCCAGTTATTGTACCTTGGGGGAATAATATGTAAATTCTGTCCAAGTTCCTACTACTGAATTCACATCTTCCATACCAATAATTTTAATAAAATTCTTCAGAAATCTACCCCTTTTGTAATATTTATTTTATCTAGGTCACCCAGACAAATCATCACTGCTGCAAATCATGTTCAGTCCCTAGGACGTGTTACAGCCTGTGCTCTTACTTATACTAATTGCAGTCTCTTCTTGTATTATCTTTCTTCCCTTCCCAGTTTTGAAAAACAGTTTGTATGCTTTCAGAAAATATTAGCCAGTGCACATTTTCTCACCGCTAAAAGTTATCTTTAAATACAACTAAGTTATACACTGTTCCGGTAAATGCTTTAAACTATCTATCTACCAGAAAAGCTTCAATCTTTTACTCTCATCAAATAATTTCAAGCTTTATTTTTTACTGAGCTGCTCGCCCTTGTACTTTTTTATTTTTTTGTTTCTCTCTGTAAACAATGTCGAGACCTCTCAATTTCTTGTCTTCACCTTTAGTCATCTTGTTTCCATGACAACATTTTGACTTAAGCATACTTTGTCCAGCCCTTCTCTTTTTACATTGTAATGCCTACATTTCTTAAAAGCGGCAAAGGAAAAAAAAGCACCTGTTTATACTTTATCATGTACAAAAATCATGGAAAATGGTTTACTATAAAACATGCAGTTTATATCACAAAATGTTTTATACTAGTATTGTTAGGAGCAAAAAACGTTTTGCATATTTTTCCCCTTTTATCCCTTTTTTACCTTTTAGTGTCCTTCCAAACATTGCTGACATGAAGTGAGTCATAGGCCTGTGATTCCCCCCAACAAGTTTTAACAAAGTCAACAAAAATCCAGTCTTTCTCAAACACTTTCTTGTAAAGCCATATTTCACAAATGTGATTGATGCTTTATAGTCTCACATGTATTCATTAATTTCTGCGTTGCTGGTCTTCATATTCATCTCCATCTCCCAAACAAAGACTCCGGTTCAAGTCTAAGGTACTCTGAATTCTTCTAGTCAACTCCAATCCCTTTTTCTGTCTCTCTCAAGAATTTTACTTTGGAGCATTGGAAGAGCTTTCACTGGCAAAGTCTCTTTGAGCATTACCATCAGAATGCTGAGGAACAGAGTCTGCTTCTGTTTGACTTACCCCTTGTTGGACAAACCTTTGTATTGCCTCTTAACCTGTTCTGCATCAAAAACTAACTTTGTCCTCCATGAAAAATATTTTGACGTCGACTACAAACAGTAGTTTGAAATTCATACCAACCTCTCATCATTCTCTGATTGTTCTGATAAATTTGTTTCTCTTCTGCCTGGTGTACAGTGAATAATAGTTTTCCACAAACACTCTACTTGCCTCCAACATTTATTACTTTGCCATTCTGCCACAGTTTTGTCAGGATCAACTCTTTTTTTATGCTTTTATATTGCATCCTTACTAATGCATATCTATGCTGCTTTTTCAAGTCTAGTTTTGGATAAAACACACACACACACACACACACACACACACACACACACACACACACACACAGTGCCCTTTCATTTAACACATCCTGCTGTATAATACCAGTCCATTACATATTTGTGCTTTCGTAAAATAAACAGTCTGTTCCTTCCAGTTTCTGTGGTACAGCAGAAAGTTTCAGGTTTAAAGCTTCTTCCATTTTCCCCAGCCTTTTGTTATTTGAGTTGATACACCCCTTCAATGTTTCATTTATTTTAATCCGCTCTGAGCACATATGACCAATTATTCCCTCTATATTTCTGGAAGCCATCTCTTCTAGCAAAGCTGGAGCTTGAACTGCTTTTTACTGAATAGTTGCACAATTCTTCCCAGTCTCTGTCACTGTTTTGCCTCCAACTTTTCTAGTTGATTTTCTTTCAAGCTATCTAGGTGTCTTCTTTGACATCCAGGCAGTGTACTTACTAGCCAGTAAATTAATTTTACTAAAACAGGCAGAATTACTGACCTTTATCTAAACAGTTTCTGTTTTCCCACTGGGAGAGCTGAAATTAAGCTGTTGATCAGTGTGCAGCCATCTTGGAAAGCCATTTGTTTTCATTTTGTTGACTATTTGACCTACTGGCACAATGGCAATTTTCAGAGAGGACTTGGGAATATTATGTTTTACAAAACTGTTATCAAATCGACCATAAATTCTACACATTTATAGATTAAAAAAACACAACTTTGTAATGGGTATGTTTTTATAATGTTTCCGTTTTTTTTTTCTAATTTGCTGTTTCTGTGATATTGAGAATAAATGGAGAAAGTTTTAAGGCTATTGAAAGGAACATACTAAGGCTAGTCTGAGGATCAGATAGCACAATTAGAAAATAGAGGGGCAAAAAGGAGAAGTACAGGTAGGTGGAAAGGTGTGGTGTGGTAAAGGGTGATGGTGGAACATAGAAGTTAGGAGAAGCAGAGTTTGGGAGATTAGCAGCTGTATCTCAGGCAAACATAGGAAAGTAATATTGGCATGAGTGGAGAATATGTGAAGTGGAGCGGCTACCTGTTGAAAACTAGGAGTTTTTGTGCATGTCTGCATTTGGAACTGGATTGTGAACTTGTACCTTTATTTAAAGGCATGATATTTTTTCTAGCAATCTTAAGTGTAGTAAATGTGAATTCCACTGTCTGGTTAGAAAGATGTGGGATGCCTTATCTCCATGCCTTGATCTAGGGTTATTAACGTTTAGTCATTTTTTTATGTTTAATCTGAGGATTCTAGCTGCAGAGTGCCACTGTGGTAGTGTGTTTAAGATTCTGCATTAGATATTGTAAATTAGTTTGTGTATGAAAAGGATTGAATTAAATTTTAGTCTATTTTCATAAGACATCCACTGTTTGTTTATAATGTAGGAGGTATGGCTGTTAGTGATTGAGCAGAAATTGTTTGAGACAGCATATGACTGCAGTTGTATTTGAACAGGTCTATTAGTTTGGCCAAAAGAATTGTATCCATACAAGCGTTTTTGCATAAGTAGAGTGCTTGCTACTGTTTGTCTAGTGTCAGATGATTAAGTTAGTACCTATAATCTTACTTGTATCTTTTACGATGTTGCAAGTCTGTTGTGAGAATATTTGTAATCTAATTTGAGGGTGAAATATTGTAGTGTTTTACATTCTCAATGTCTGTTTTATTTATGTATAATGTTTTTCTGAAGGTAGTTTGTTTTTTTTTTCTTTTTTGGTTAGGCTGAAAATTGTGAGTTTATTTTTTTCTTTCATTTAGGGTTAGTTTGCAGTCCTTTAAACAGGTTCTTACTGTCAGTAGAATTTTGCATCTGTTTATATCACTGCATGTTATGATGAAGTTATATGCATGTTGTAGGAGTGTGAGCGCTCTTGTGTGAAGGTGCCTGTCATTGATGGAGGGGAGACATTGAGTGCTCCAAGGATGGAGCCTTGGTGTACTTGAATATTTAAGTTAAAGTTGTTGGATAGACCAGTTTGCCATGCTACAGTTTGAATTCTGTCTACAAACCAGGCTTTAATATGGTGTAATACTGTCTGAGAACATCTTATTGCAAGTCCTTATAGTAGAGTAGTCTGATCTGCTGTATCAAATGCTTTTGAGAAATCTAAGAAAAGAGCTGTGATGTTTAGTCCACTGTCTAGCTGTGTGAAAGTATGATTTATCCTGTCTATTACAGCTGTTTGAGTGTTGTGACCTGGTGTCAGATTGTGTGATGTGGAATTTGTTAGATTTGCTGAGTAGTCCATTACCCTCTTACAAGGGGGATGATTATGAATATTAGCAAGTAGTTTGTCTTTTGTTTATCAACACCTTTGAAAAGTGGGATGAATTTGTAATGTTTCTTTTGGTGGCAGTGATTTTATTATCAAGGCTAGTGGATAGGTTAGGCTGGTAGAATTTCTTCTTATGAATGTGGGTGGCTTGATAATTGAGTGGGATGAATTTGTAATGTTTCTTTTTGTGGCTCAAGGCTAGTGGATAGGTTAGGCTGGTAGAATATTTGCTCACCCTCAATTATCATGCCATCCACATTAATAAGAAATGTCCTTTCATGTTGTTGTGCAGTTTATTATGGATTTTGTTACATATGTGAAATACATTTGAGGAACAGTATTACATAAGCTGCTGAGTGCTTTCCTAGAAGTGGATGTTGCTGTTGCTTGAGAGAGTTTTTTAATTAAATTAAAGTGAAGGGTACAAATATTGGCAGTGTCTTGGTTGCTGTGTAGGTCAAGTGGGTTGACATCAGTCACTGTCACCTTGTCCATGAGTTTATTGACGTTATTCAAGAATTTGGTTGGGATGTTTGTTTTGTTTTGCAGACTCAGATAAAATCTTCACTTAGACCCTCTTGGTTGTTTTTGACATTTGTTTCCAGGTTCTTTTTATTTTATTGTATGTGTGACTTCTGGCTTCCTAGGATTTTGAAGATTTTCAAGGAGGTGTTGCAAAGTTTTTTTTATATGGTTTTATTTGACCTTGTCTATTCAGAGTAGGGCTGAGGTTTTTAGGGTAGGGAAGAGCTTTTTACTGTGATGATTCTTTCTGGGGCATACATTTCTAATTGGCTGAGGATGTAGTTCTTTAGATTTTTGATGGCTTCAGCAATTGTTCGAGTTTGGTTGAGAATGCTCTAGTTGATGGAGGATAGTTTTTGGTTAATTTTGAGTATTAGTAGCTAGTTCCAGTTTCTCATGGTGATAAGTTTTTTGTGAGAGCTGATTTGTTTTTTTGTTGTGAAGAATGGGCTCTGGTCACTGACAATGCTAGAATATCACTGTGTTGGAAGTTATATAGGTCCTTAGGATCCAGTCAAAAGTGCTGCTTGAATTTAAATCATTAGTGTTGAGTTATAAGCTGTGAAAATCCTAGTGAGTGGGTGTTGTGGTCCAGCTTGTTTTATGGTAGTAGATGCCCATGGAATATTGAAATGGTTTATTATTATTATTATTATTATTATTATTGTTTCATGTGATCATATCATGTGATCAGTTCTTAAGGTAACAATTTGTGGAAATATGGCGGATGATTACTGTGGTAAGTGATTGTGTGCAAAGTGTAGCTGTTTCTTGTTTGTATGTGTGATAGTGAGGATGAGCGTTTTGAGGTTAGGAGTATTGTTATGTTGGCAGTGGAAAAGGGTAGAAGAAAGTGTATTCTTGACCTAATGAGAATGTCACCTGCTTTTTTTGTTTGTATTGTCTTTTCTATAGATTATGTAATTGGGAATAATGAATTCTGACTTTTACATGTGAGATGTTCTCCATATGTCTGAAATGTGCTTGCTTATTATCAGTATTGTTGATGTATGTTTTTCTGTCTTGAAATTGGAGTTAAGTATAATTTCAAATTTAAATGCACCACATTGCTTGATTTTTTTCTGTTTAATTATTTGGTAAAATGCTATTTGTTTAAATATTAAAATATTTTGTTGCATTATTTTGTGATGAAAGAAACTCTTGTGTAATGTGCCTCATTATCCAGTTTGTAGATTAGAGTTAGCATAGTCATGATCCATAGCTCCATAACATGATCATAAAAATCAGGATTTTGAATTACATCTGAGTTTAAATAAAAATTTTTGAGATATTAATTTGAGTATGTTAGTGAAACGGAGCATTCTGCATTATTGGACCTGACAGGAACCATTCACCACACATCTGCCTTGCTCTGTAAGTAAGTTTCTAAGGTATAGTAACTATCTTAGATATAGTCAGGAATGTAGTAAAGCTTAGTTTAGATGTTTTTCTTTATTTATTTGAGACTGTCCTGTAGTGCTGTTTTAAATATTTCTTGTGGATGTGAACTCCATTACTGTGACTATATACGGAGTACGTTCTTGTTGTTTATTATTAAATTATATTTAAACCTTTCATTGTGGCAGATCTGCCTAGAGATATTTAAGTTTTGAATGTACTTGCATATTTATTTGGTGACACTGTGTGGGCCACTCCTGATAGCCTTGCTGTTGGTCAAAGTACCATTTGTATTAATATTACATAGTACGTTTGGAGACCCGGCCTTAAAGTAGCTGATAAGGAGTTGGCTGGTGGCAGTGATAACAACCTTTATAATCTGGGCAAAGGGGGCATAGCTAGTAAACATGGGCCAGCCTTTCCCAGATGTGTGTGTATGTATGTAAATTAAACCTCAAAGATTATGTGTATCAGGTAATTGGGCAGGGATATGAAGCACCGGTTGGACAGAGAGGGTGCTGGAGGTCTTGGCTTGGCCAATCAGCTGAGATCTCAACTCTACAGCTTTGTCAGTGGGGGAGTCTTATTGGGGATCTGGAAAAGGAGAGAGAAACCAGACTTGGATTGACTGTGGTCTCTGTGTACTCTTAAGGGAAATTGCACTTGATGCAGAGAGCTGCATCTGAAAATACTGTGTGTGTACTTCTCATCCTCATAGTATATGTCCCCCAGTGTTGTCAGTGGTGAGGACTGAGGCTCCTTGATTACTCATCCAGTGGTGGGTCATCACAGAGCTATCACCTACACTCCGAGATAACAAACCTTAAAGATAATCCTAGAAAGAGTTTTGAACAAGTGGAATAGGTTGGTGGATGCCTGAAGAGCAACCTAGTAGGTGTTTTCCAGAGAGCATGGAGCAAGTGAAGTAAAGGAGGGATACTGATGACAGCTGACTTGCTACCTGCAACCACTGAGTAGAAAAGGCAGAGAAACAGTCTTCCTCTTAAAAATGTGTATGGGTGTGTGCATCCAAGTACACGTGCGGTGTTCACACAGTAAGACACACGGGATAGCGTTAATTACAGGGATGTATGGGTGTGTGCATCCAAGTACACATGCAGTGTTCACACAGTAAGACACATGACATAGAGTCACATTACAGGGATGAATGAGTGTATGCATCCAAGTACATGTGCAGTGTTCACACAGGCACATAGGATAGAGTTAAATTACAGGGATGTATGGGTGTGTGCATCCAAGTACTAATGCAGTGTTCACACAGTAATACACATAGCATAGAGTTAAATTACAGGAATGTATGGGTATGTGCATCCAAACTACACATAACAGTGTTCACACAGTGAGACACATGTCATAGAGTCAAATTACAGGGATATACGAGTGTGTGCATCCAAGTACACATGCAGTGTTCATACAGTAAGACACATGGGATAGAGTTAAATTACATGAATGTATGGGTGTGTGCATCCAAGTACATGCGCAGTGTTCACACAGTAAGACACATGGGATAGAGTTAAATTACAGGGATGTATGATTTTCCAGTACAGAAGCTGCTGGGCAAACATTCTACACTTCAGGAACTGCACAGTGCCAAGCAATGTAATGCACTGAAACAATTTTGCCATCCCCTGCACCATCTTACACCTGTGCTAACCTTATCCCTACGCATTATGTTACTAAAGATCCTTTCTGTAACAGTCCCACTACACATGACTAAAGGGCACAGAACACACACCGTACCAAAGGGATGGGCCTTCTATCTGAGTGCATAATTGCATCTCTCACACACTGAATTAGAAACATCTAAGAGTAAAGGGTTGTCAGTAAATGTGAGGCATTTCCTACACTTCAGTATAATTCATGCTAACAGACTGGTGAGGTGAGCATTAAGACTGGCAAGAGACTCCATGATAAGCATTAAGTTATCTGTTTATATAAGGTTGATGGGTTACATTAGAGCACTAACATGCAAACTTAGGGTACTGATGGGAGTTAATGCCATCCCTCTAATACAGTACTTTAAGTTAAGTTAACTTATGATAATGGAGAATGACCTGTGAGAGAGAAGCCGGAGTGTGTAGGAACAGTTAAGAATATTATCAGAGGACATCTGCTTTCCACTCCAAATTTACACTTTCCCTTTCTTTTGTCTGGAGTTCCAGTCTACTGTATAGCAGACTGAGGTATTCTTGCTTCTGAACTACAAATAATGTCTTATAAGGCATCCTAAGGCATTTTATGTCAGCATTTGTGCTTTCCCATGGGGATGCGGGGAGAGATTCCACTTTAACTGATTGAAGAAGTTTAAATATTTTAGTAGCATTTTAATTTTTATATGCTTAGAAAACTGGATAAAAAATACCACCAGTGCTTTTAAAAGCCTTTAAGGCCTTAACAATACAGAAAACGGACACTTCACTGTTTACAACAGGAGCAGCATCTGGTAAATTTCACATGCTGATTATATGATCACAAATCTGGAAGTTATTACAAAATGTACACTGCTTTGTAATGTGGAAGTTATTACAAAATGTACACTGCTTTGTAAATAAAGTGTTTATTCAACAAGCTGTGGTCTGAATTTGATTATTTTCTGTCACATTCAGTGTGTATTTTCATTTATCGTTGTATAAATCTGGTGTTTGGCTGGACCAATAGTGAATAGCATTATTGCCTTGTTGAGGAGATCCTGTAGATTACTTCCAGGAAGAGATACAGTAACTATAATATTAACTTGTAAATAGTTATTAGCATTAACACAGATTAACAAGAAAGCAAATGAAATTACTTAAAGCATTACACACCCGGTTATTGCTCACTAACCATCGGAGACTTAGTGTACATTGAGGTCAGTCTGGGTCTTTGGAAAGATGCGCATATTAAGAGCTCGCAGGCAGCTTAATTATGAAATAATTTTATCAAGTAGTAGAGAAAGGCATGCAGAAATTCTGCTCTAATGAAATGCACTGGACATGGAAGAAAAGTAACTTCTTGTAAAAGACGACGTGCATCTTGGAAGTAAGATGATGTAGCACAGGCAGGAGAGACATCAACAATACAAGGAAATCCTTAAACTGGCATACAAGTCAGGAGTAGGAATAATTACTTTTGCAGGCAGCACATTCAGTATCTTTGGACTTGGATCAGTGAGAAACTGTAGGCCTCATGTTTGTCTTAATGCTGTGGGATTAAAATTGGAAAGTGTGTGGAATGCATTTCATGTCTGGGAGTTTAAAAATGAAATTAGATAATGCTAGAAGTAAATGCAGACTGTGAACTCTTGACCCATTGTAATGCAGTGATTTTACTTGGAAATTGGCAAAAAGATAATCCAGTTGTCCAGTGCTGCAGCTTGGGAACCCGTCATAACTGCTTTCCAAGGTAGATAACTAATTGTGTTGTACACCTTTTAAAGCAGTCATAGGTTGGTACTAGGCTATCGGCCCTAGGGCCTGTACAAGCTTAGCCATAACAATTCCCTGGCTATTTCTCCCACACTATTTACTTCCTGGACCCCTGTCTAGCAGGGCGACTGACGTGATCCCTGGGGTGAATTTCCTTTTAAGCAAAAAACAACTCGCAAGTACAGCTATTGCATCGACCCAAAAAGTGACAAGTCAAACAAACCAAAGAACCAGCACAAATCCTGTATTGAAAATCGTGTATTTACAAAATACACATATACATACACATGACAAATAGTCAAAATAGGACAAAGAGTCAAAATAGACCGGTTTCGGCTTGTCAGCCTTCCTCAGTGAACAGAAAGATAATAATAAATGCCATTTCCCTCCAACAATGTAGTCCATATATAGCACCGTTAATTAACCAATATACACTTAATGCACCAATTAAAAGGGTTATTTAAAAGTATTCATTAAGGCCAGGTGGAAAAAGGCCCACTAGCTTCACAGTCCACTTTTTTCTTTAGAATTAAGTATTTCATGTGTAGACCTGCTTTATCTGTTGATTAATTCAAAATACAGTCAATAATGGTAAATCTAAAGACCCCAGTCTTGTGTTGACGGATATGTTTATATAATGCACTGGATTGCTTGTGATTCCTAATATCACTCATATGCTCACTAATTCTTATGCTAAGGGGCCTAGATGTTTGCCCCACATAAAAAAAAGCTTGGCATGAACAACAGGCCAACTAGATCACCCAATTGGTGCTACAATTACCAAAAAAAGACAAATCATATACAATCGGTGTGTTCTTACTAGAAAAACGTGTAGTTTTGGATACCCTTGAACAATGTGAGCAATGGCCACATGGACTACATCCAACCAGCTTTTCTCCTGTGATGGTTCTTTGACCCAAGACTTTATCCTGACATTGCCATCTTTTATGATGACTAAATAATGATCCCAAGGATTGACACTTCCAGAAGGAAAATGAACAATTTTCACCAAGAAAATCCACAAGGGAACCCTCACCCTGCAAAATATTCCAATGTCTGGAAATGATATTCATGAAAGATTTTGTATTTTTACCATAGGTAGTTACCAGCCTAATATGATCCCTGTTGTCAGTATAATGTTGTTTATGTTGTAGTAATTCAGATCTCTCCTGAAAATGAGCAAACTGGCTAGCCCTGCAAATGTCACCAACCCTGTAGCCCCTATCCTTAAAATCGGGCAGAAAGATCATGTTTAAAATAATAATAAGTGGAGGCTCTGGAACAAATCCTCTTCACCCTGAGAAACTGAGACTTGGGGATGTTCCTTGTGACATGTTAGGGGTGGAAGCTGGAGGCATGTAATAAGGTTTGTACTGAGGGGCTTTGCGGAATACCTCAGTCTACCTCAGTCTCCAGAGTACCTAAAGGAGTACGTTTCACTAAGACATCCAAAAATGTTATCTCATATTTGTTCCACGTAACTTTAAATTTGATGCCCCACTTATTTTGATAAAAATATTCCACAAATTCCTCCAAATAGCCTACATCAGCTCGCCACACTAGCCAACAGTCATCAAGATAATGCCTCCAAATGTCAATTTCATCAAAGTAAATGTTGTGACACCTATTATAAATAAGCTCCTCCTCTAAATATGCCATGAACAGGTCTGCATAAATGGGGGCAAAAAATGCCCCCAATAGCAGTGCCCCGAACCTGCCACACACAATGCTGTTGAAAATAGAACACGTTTTTATCAAGAACGTGTTCAGCTAAACAGACCAGGAAGGTATTAAAACCTGGTCTGTATAACTCCACTCTGTTTAGCCAATATTCAAGTGCAATCAGACCCGCCCAGTGGGGAATGTTAGTATACAGGGAGGTGACATCAAGGGTGCATAATAAGCAGTCTGACTCCAATTGTAGATCTGATATAATACTCAAAAACTGGGTTGTATCCTGAATACGAGCCCGTATATGTGACAACAATGGCTTTAAATGTTCGGTAAGAAATTTAGAGAGGGGTTCAGTTCAGTAAGTGAACCCCTCCCAGAGACTGTAGGTCTACCTGGAGGGTTGTTGAGGTCCTTGTGTATTTTCGCCAATAGATAGAGATATTGCTGTTTGGGGCAGTCCACTTTCAGTTGATATCCAATATCCTTAGAAATGATCCCTTCCTCAACTGCCTTGTCCAAAAAATTGTCAATTTCCACCTTAAATTTATTTGTAGGTCCTAAATGAGACAGCACCTATGGTCAAACAATTAGTTAAATGTTTCCTGTTGATATTTGATCCAATCTTGGACCACAACGGCTCCTCCTTTGTCTTTTATTAGATTTGAGTTCAATACATTGCCTTTCTGCCCTAGTGATATTATCTCTCATCACATAATCTTTGCCAAGATGCATATGTAGATCCTTTAACACCCTACTCTGAAAAGCTGAAACCACCGGAGCCATAGGTGGTTTAAAGGTGGAGACATGAAACAGAAATGGCCTGACATCTTCATTATTATGACCACCCTGAAAAACAAACTTAGATTAAGTAGATGACAAAAATTAACCACATCTTGTGCAAAGGTTTGTTCAGGCACAAAATAAACTGGGCACAAAACTCAAACCTTTATTAAGAATTTTTATTTGTAGATCTGACAGTCTGAGCTATCATCTTCAAGATGCCCTCTAAATCGGGAGTGACCTTTGTGCTTCCTTCCCCCTCTTCTGGAACTAAATCTAAAGGGTGGCCCAGATTATTTGCAGAATTCTTCCTCTTGGGGATCGGTGACCTATCCACTTGGCTATCTTGCCCCTCAGTATTAGATGAAGTATCCTCACCTGACATGACAAAGTCTCTTTTTCTTCTTTTTTTAAGAATAGATTTTGATCTTCTAGGTTTGGAGTAACCAAATGTCTGATTTGGGGTCACAAAACTTAACATTCTTAGGCATGTCAAAGGGTCTCCCCCTGTCAAAACCCTCAACGTCCCTATTAAATTTCTTCATTTTCTTCTCCTTCAAATGATTTTCAAGTTCTAAAAGATCCTTACTTAGCTGATTTAGACCTGAGGTATAACAGGAAATATTTTGGTATTTCACTACCCCTTGACTCCTATTCTCAACATCAAGAAGTACGTTCTTTCATAATATGCAGCTAAGGCATTAACAAATCCCATTGAAGCTTGCTGCTGTACCGCAAGCCAGTCATCTAATAATGCTTGATCAACCTGGGATACTAATGGTTGTAACTTCACCCCAAGTCCTCTGGGTGATATTTGTTTTTGCTGATATGCCTTAAGTAAGTGTAAATGCCAAGCATTACTTCTTAAATCCAAAATGAAGTGCTGGGGTAAGGCTCCAAAATCCAGAATAATACGATGGAAACGATATCCTCACAGTGCTGTCTTTATTAACACACACTAGCGCTTTCACACAAAGCTTCTTCAGGTGTATATGAAACAGTAAAAAGAACACCTTTATATAAGAAAAAATCACATCACATGTCCACAGGTAAATCATCTTAAAGGCATATAACCCCTTATAATAAAAATAATAATAAGAACAGTAGATAAAACAATGCATTTCAAATCTATTATATAAAAATATATGCATATTAACATGCGAAAAATCATCTATTTAAACCTCTCTTGCAAAGTATTTGCTTCATGGGTACACAATCATTGAGCCCATTTCCAAAATTCACTCTTAACATCACTATCCATCTCGCTTCTATCGCCTCTGTCCTCGCTCTAATATCCTCTACTCTAGCGCACTCATATAACCTAGATAAAACCTTGAATCTAAATATATGTTCACCCATACTAATGACATGCTTGGCCAAAGCATTAAGCTTTGACCCCTTCTTGATGTGATATGCATGCTCCCTTATTCTCTCCCTTAAAGTACGGTCTGTTTTGCCTACATAAAAATTATTACAGATGATGCAGTTAGCTAGATAAACCACATGGGAACTGACGCAGTTAGCTAGATAAACCACATGGGAACTCCCACAGGTAGCATTAACCCTAATGTCGGAGGTCTTCCCAGTGTCAGGATGCTTAAAAAAACAAAGATTCATCTATAAAACCACATTGCCCACATTTACCACATGGTTTGGTTCCATCTATCTACCCTTCATCAGAAGTTTCTTTAACTTTACATAACCTTCTCTTTAAGTTATTTTTATTCCTGAAAGTATATTGGGGTTTCAATCCTATAATACCAGAGATTGTTGAATCAGTTGTTCAAATCTCCCAATCTCTGCTAATAATGTCAGTGTAGACCTTGACATTTCTGGTATAGGGAACACATACTTTCAATCTGTTGTCATTCTTCATAGATTGTTTAGAAGTTTCCTCTGAGAAATAAGGTCTGGCCCTGGTATGCCTCAATCGTCTAACAGTCATCTCATTTTTCATCACCATAGTATGATTATAGCCTCTTTCCCTCAATTCTCTATTAGTGTTTAACATCTGTTTCTCATATTCATCATTTTTGACACTTGACCTAGAGGCTCTGTAAAATTGATTCTGAGCAACATTGTTAAACACATAGTGTGGATGCATACTATCCCTAGATAGTAGGTTATTTACTCTGCATTCTTTCCTAAACATCCTAGTGGAAATCTTACCAAATGAATCTTTTTCAATATACACATCTAGGAAATTAATTCCTAGATCTGAGTAATTCAAAGTGAATTTCAAAAACTGGGTCGTAACATTGAGGTATTCAATGAATTCAGTAAGTTGACCAACTGTACCTTTCCACAGAATAAAACAATCATCAACAAATCTTCTATAAAACAACACAAGGGAACTGTATGGTCCTTTAAATATATATTCAGTTTCCCATGTGACCATCACAGCATTAGCGTAGCTATTCGAGCAAGAGCTCCCCATGGCTACACCATTTTTCTGCCAGTAAACTTGCCCTTTAAACAGAAATACATTGTTATAAAGGACAATTGCAATCAACTTCTGTAACAAAACTATTTCATCTGCTTTATGTAGACCAACTTTAACCAATAACTCTGTTAAAAAATCAACCCCTTGGTCATTGGGAATCACAGTAAAGAGAGAGACTACATCAAGGGTAGCAAATATAAAATGTCCATCTACATTACCTTGTTCAGTAAACTCATATAAATCATGTAGGAATTGTTCAGTGTCCCTTAGAACATGTCTTAACATATCTATGACAGGCCTCAATTTTTTCTCACTAAAAATAGATATAGAAAACAAAAGCAGCACACACAGCAAACGGAGTACGGAACCCACACAAGATAAAAAAGTGGATAATAAAACAGTCATAAAGTTCGAGTGTGGTTCCCAAATGGCATACAAATCACTTGTAAAACTCCAAACGAAAATCCAGCATCCAAATTTTGATCAAAAGAAGGACAAGTTTATTCCAGTAAGCGCTTTCACCCTTAGGCTTCTTCAGACTTTATAGCCTCAGTGCACCACCTCATCGGTGGCCTCCTAAAAGTCTTATGTAATTTTGGTAAACCCTGGATAATGGGTAATACAGGTTTAGAAACCAAAAAAATAGTTGGTTAAATCATCACTTATTAAACCTACTGATTGCATAGATCTTATTTGGTTATTTACTGTTTCACCCATTTTACAAACGTGTGGTTTCAATTTTTACATAGAAACTCTCATCATCTAACATGTCTTGCATTAATTCTTCATAGTCACTTCTATCTAATAGCACTACCTGTCCCCCTTGTCTGCAGGTCTAACTACCAAACTCATCTCATTTTCATGTCTGTGTAGTGCCTCAAATTCATCCTTACTTAATTTGTTTTTTATTCCTATGTTTACTACCATTAAATACATTGTAGATGTCTGATACACAAATCTGTTCAAAGGCATTAATGAGTGCTTTCTGTTTCAGAATATAAGCACTGGGTTTTTTAAAGACAAATTTATGCTCATCTTGTTCTTGTTGAAACATACATTTCAATGTTAAATTTCTAGTGAACATTTTCAAATCAAAAATCATATCTGTTGTACACATATCTGTTGATGGTATAAAGGATAAACCTTTCATCAAAACATTCATTTAATTCTCAGATAAGACCTACTTCAATAAATTCATAACTAATGTCTTACTTTCTGAAATGCCTTCTTGATGGTGTAAGTGTTGTTCACATCTTCTTCGTGTTTCCTCTTGTACCTTGTGCTGCTTCTCCTTCGAGGTGGATTCTTCTGTCTCTGTTTCTCTGTTCGTCCTAGTGAGAGGTCTCTCACTGGTAATGGAAAATTTAAAGGATAATTTTCCGAGTTGGAATACGCTGTTGCACCAGAATCAGATGAGAGGAGGGGTGTATGGTCATCAACTCTGTGCACCTGCGCTACAGTTTGGATAACTTTCCTCCTTGCCCCTGAAGTGGGAGTGTTCGATTCAGAAGGAGAAATGTTGGAAGTATTATTCCCCTCGACTAAGGAGCCAGATTCTTCATCATTTGTTGGATATATTGTTCGTAAATCTGTTCAAATCACTTGAATCTGTACCAACGTCGCCACGTTGTATAATCACTTCTGTACACTGTTGCATGTCATATGCTTGCTCTTTGACCCCTGATAACGATTGGTCACGTGGCCAGGCGAATATGTGGCCCAATGAAAAGTCATTGCGATCTCTTTGTAGTTTCTTAAGTTTGGTCTGTAACAGCTTACGCTTGTACGTAGTAATTGTGTCTGACAACAGCTTGGTAAAAGTTCCTCTGACATAAACATTGTTCATATGGGAGTACTTATCTTTAATAACATTTAATAGAGCCAACTCGCGTCTTTCTGCTGCAGATGATAATAATTGAATGTAACTGAGACTGGTAACAATATTGAGTTTCTGCCACTCAGTTAATAGAAGGGCATCACAGTCTATCTCTGCCGGCATTTTTAAAATCCTTAAGCCACAAGGTATCAGCTTCTTTTTCAAGCATACCTCGAGATGAAACCTCTCATACTGTGTTCGTGCTAACTTGCACATCACTCTTTCAAGAGCTAGCAAATCAGATCTAAGTGTTTAATAATCCAAATCAATGCCATCATCTCCTGTGACTTTTAAATCTTTTTTCATTAAAGGATTGTCAATGTCTCTCACTCTAGATATAAACAAATCAACATTACCATCAGCAGTATGTACATTGGCCTTCAGATTAAAGTCCAGTTCTATTTCCTCAATCACATCAGCCATCTTATTGGCATTCATGGGCAGTAAACAGAAGCAAACAATGGTAAAAACAATGCCCAAAATCACCAAATATCCCATCAAAAAGCAATAGAAGTATAAATCCAAAAAGAAGTGCTGGGGTAAGGCTCCAAAATCCAGAATAATACGATCGAAACGATATCCTCACAGTACTGTCTTTATTAACGCACACTAGCGATTTCACACAAAGCTTCTTCAGGTGTATATGAAATGGTAAAAAGAACACCTTTATATAAGAAAAAATCACATCACATGTCCACAGGTAAATCATCTTAAAGGCATATAACCCCTTATAATAAAAATAATAAGAAGAACAGTAGATAAAACAATGTATTTCAAATTTATTATATAAAAATATATGCATATTAACATGCGAAAAATCATCTATTTAAACCTCTCTTGCAAAGTATTGGCTTCATGGGTACACAATCATTGAGCCCATGTCCAAAATTTGCTCTTAACATCACTACACTATCTATCTCGCTTCTATCTCCTCTGTCCTCGCTCTAATATCCCCTCCTCTAGCACTCTCATATAACCTAGATAAAACCTTGAATCTAACTGCGTCTTCTGTAATAATTTTTATGTAGGCAAAACAGACCGCACTTTAAGGGAGCATGCCTATCACATCAAGAAGGGGTCAAAGTTTAATGCTTTAGCCAACAATGTCATTAGTATGGGTGAGCAACATATATTTAGATTCAAGGTTTTATCTAGGTTATATGAGAGTGCTAGAGGAGGGGATATTGGAGCGAGGACAGAGGAGATAGAAGCGAGATGGATAGTGATGTTAAGAGCAAATTTTGGACATGGGCTCAATGATTGTGTACCCATGAAGCCAATACTTTGCACGAGAGGTTTAAATAGATGATTTTTTGCATGTTAATATGCATATATTTTTATATATTTTTATATAATAGATTTGAAATACATTGATGTTCTTCATCCCACATTGCTGCAGTCCTAACACTTGGGTAGTCCGCTGTCCCAGTCGGCCCGAATACCAAAGTATAAGGCTGACGTCGGTCAAGGCGCATTTGTCTGACATCAGGACGTCAGGGTACAAATGCGCATGACCGACGTCATATCCTCAGTCTTTTTTTGCCGCATGGTCCGATGCAGAAGCAGTATTGCGAGTGCAGGTTGGCGTTCTGAAATTTTCTGAAGTCGGAGTTTCAGACCGAATCAAAGTTGGCTAAGTACCCGTTGGGAATATTTTGGTTTTTTCTTGCCTCAGTATTTAACCGGATGTCAGAAAAAGTGAATAACTGTATTTCTTGTGGGAAACAGATACCTCATAGGGATTACCATACCTTGTGTATACCTTGCTTAGGGCCTGAGCACGACGTTGTTGGCTGTTGCTCTTGTGCTAGATTTAACAAACGCACTATTAAGAGAAGATTAGATTGTGCCAGGTTAGTTTTTGGGAAGCATTGTAATTACAACATGCAGTCGGATGCTCCGACGCCCGCTTCGTCTAAAAAGCGCAAGGACAAAGCAGCAAAGCCTAGGTTGGAAGAACCGTCTGTCCCGGACGTCGGTTCTTTAGAGGGCTCGGTGGAGCCGGTGGTTCTACCAGAAGTTCCTTTGGATTCTCAGGGAGAGACTTTACTGTTACAAGATGTGTCCTCTCAGGAGGTAGGCCAGGCTGAAGGGGCTTCTCAGGTAGCTGTTCTCCCTCCCTTCCTAAGGTGGTTAGGCCCTCCCTTCTGTTTCCAAGGCTTCTTCTAGAGGCAGGCCAGGGTTAACTTCAGTGGGGGTCTCCCCTAGTTCTTCAGGGTCTCTGCCTAAGAAACATATGCTTAAAATGGCAGAAGATTTGATTACTATGATTAGAGGTTCTATGCCCCCCCCTGATAAGAGGCCTAGGGTGGAACCTGAGCTTGAGAGTTTTGAGCAGTGTTCGAGGCTTCTGAGTCTTGACTGAAGACTTGCAGGAGTATCCTCCTTATTCTGATTCTGAGGTAGATGATTCTACTCCTTGGCTTCTCCTCCTGAGGATTTTTCTTTTCAGAGACTCTTCATTCCATGAGGGAGCATTTTAAATGGGAAGGTCAAGATTTCTCTGATTCCAGGAAAAGGCTTAGGGAATTTTGTTTCTACCCCAGCATAGGCCTTTGGCTATACCTCGTATTCTGGATGTGGTAGAAGATGTTTTGCAGAGGCTTCCCTGAACCCTGATTCTTTGCCTCCTGCCCCAGTTAAACCGGATAGGTATTATAGGGTGCCTGACGCTCATAAGTATCTTTTTAAGAGTCCTAGGGCAGACCCAGAAACTGTTTCTCAGGGCCCTAAAGGTGTTAAGGCTTCTGTTGTTAAAAATCCTGTTCCTTCTGATAAAGAGGCTAGGGCTTTGGATAGATGGGGAAAGAAGGTGTATACTTCTTCCACTTTAGCCATGAGGGCTTTGAATTGCCAGTTTCACATGTTGAAATACCAAAATTATCTTCTTACACAATTGAAGTCTAAGGTAGATGCTCTGGCGGAAGGTATTGAGTGTAAAGAGTTGCAGGATTTAGTTCATGTTTCTGAACAGGTGGGTAAGCATTCCTTGCAATGTGGTTTTGATGCTGTACAGGCCTCTTCGAGGGTGGCAGCCACTGGTTCTGTTCTTCGCAGGCACGCCTGGCTGAGGGATCAGAATTTAGCTGAGCATGTAAAGACAAGGATTTTAGATGCTCCTTTACAATCTGATGTGTTATTTGGTTCGCCTGTGGAAGCAGTTTTAAAGAAAATGGAGGACAAGGCTAAGTCTATGCAGACTGTTAAAGATTTTTGCAGGTTCAGCCTCCAAGTTTAGTAGAAATTGGCCTACTAAGGGGTGGACATATCCTTCTTATGATTCTCAGTCTAGGGGTAGATCTAGACGTGGTAGGGGCAGAGCTCAAGGTTCTTTTAGGCCTAGAACAGGGAGTTCACCTGCCCAGTCTTCTGGTGAGGGCAGGGGTCAGTCCTTTCGTAAGCAGACCCAATGACCTGCCTTTTCAGCTGCCAGAGCCTTCTCGTCTGGCAGCACCTTTGGGAGGAAGGCTGGCACTTTTCAAAGAAAATTGGAGTGTTATTACCCAAGACAGATGGGTATTGGATATCGTTCACCACGGTTACAGGTTTTATTTCCATACCTTGCCTCCTTTCAAAGGCATGCCAGACATTCCTCCTATACAAAGAAAAGAGGTTCACAAGCAAATTTCTCTGTTACTCCAGATAGGGGCCATTCAGCCGGTTCCTGTGCCAGAAAGGGGCCTAGGATTTTATTCTCGCCTGTTCCTAGTACCAAAAAAGGGGAACACGTGGAGACCAATTTTGGATTTGTCTATCCTCAACACTTATTTGGACATTCCCAAGTTCAAAATGTTAACGTTACAACAGCTTTTACCTCTGCTGGGCAAAGATCACTGGATGGTAACTTTAGATCTCAAGGAGGCTTACCTTCATGTGCCTATCAGACTCAGTTGCAGGAAGTATCTGCGTTTCCGAGCTGGGAATTCTCATTATCAGTTCTCTGCATTGCCCTTTGGCTTATCTACTGCGCCCAGAGTATTCACAAAAGTTCTGGCTCCAGTCATAGCTTTCTTCAGGCTAAAAGGAATACAAATCTTTCCTTACTTGGATGACTGTCTGATTCTGGCTCAAGGAAAGGACGAGCTTCTTCAGCATCTGGAATATGTGATAGCAGTGCTAAGATGCCTGGGGTATTCTGTGAACGAAATAAAGTCCAGTCTAGTACCCTCTCAAGACATGTGCTTTCTGGGTGTGAGACTGAATACAGCAGCCCAGATGGCCTTTTTAACCCCGGACAAACAAAATAATCTTTCCCTTTACTTTCATCAACTATCTCTTCAGTCCGGGCTGATTGCAAGGACAGTCCTTCAAGCCTTAGGGTTCATGGCATCTTGTATTCTGGTGCTTCCCAATGCCAAACTGCATATGAGGAAGCTGCAATGGTATCTAAAAAATGTATGGACACAGCACTGCCAGGATTTGGACACTGTCATTCCAATAATACCTTGCATTCAAAAGGAATTTTTGTGGTGGGCTCAGGAATGTCACCTAAACAAGGGACTCTCTGTGACCCGGCCAGAGGCGAGTCAGATTCTAACGACAGATGCCTCAGACATAGCTTGGGAGCTCATCTGAATGGAAAGTGGATACAAGACAAGTGGCCTGCCAGACTACAGCATCTACATATCAACATGAAGGAGATGTTAGCAGTCCAGTTTGCATTAATGGCTTTCAAGGAGTTACTTCTTCCAGGGCAGGTGTTGATTCTAACAGACAACACAACTGTCATGTGGTACATCAACAAGCAAGGGGGAACACATTCTTATCCTCTATGCAGGCAAGCAATGATTTTGTGGGAGACTGCGCTCAGCTTGCAGCTAAATCTTCAGGCAAGGTTTCTGCCAGGAGCACAGAACTCCTTAGCAGATGTGTTAAGCAGGCAAATCATGGATCCCCACGAGTGGAAACTGGATCTTCATGTATTTCAAAATTGACAGTGTCATGGGGAACTCCAGACATAGATCTGTTCGCTTCTCCACTAAACCACCAGCTGCCAAAGTTTTGCACGAAAGGTTTCATCACACAGCTTGGAAAGTGGATGCTCTTTCGTTCAGTTGGGAAAATCTTCATGTGTATGCCTTTCCACCTCTGCCTCTCCTCCCAAAGGTACTCCTAAAGGTCAGACAAGACAAGCCAAGGATGATTTTGATAGCTCCAGATTGGCCTCGGCAACACTGGTACCCATTACTGAGGAATCTGGTAAGGAAGCCTCCATGGCCTTTACCTTTAATTCCACACCTTTTGTCTCAGAGGGACGGTCATCTACTCAATGTCAAGCTTCACTCTCTTCATCTAACAGCCTGGCATATTCTGTTTTGAACCACAGCAGGTCTCAACTTCCTCAACAAGTTTTGAATGTGATTATGGAAGCCAGAAGACCTAGTACACGTAAAGTGTATGCAGAAAAATGGAAGAGATTTTTATTTTGGAGTGCAGCAAAGGATTTGGATGTTTCGAGCCTAATTTGAGTGTGGCTCTTCAATATCTTACTGAGTTATTGGACAAAGGTTTGTCTTTCTCTTCCATTAAGATTCATGCTGCAGCAATTTCAGCTCACTATGATTGTGACCCACCATTGTTTTCTCATCCTTTGTTCAAGCAATTTCTTAGAGGGGCAAAGAATATAAGACCCCCGTAGAGCTCCTACTCCTGCTTGGGATCTCAATTTTGTGTTGGAGAAACTTACTCTACAACCTTTTGAGCCTCTGGCTAGTGCTGAATTCAAATACTTGTCATAGAAGACTGCTTTTTGTTGGCCATTACTTCTGCAAGAAGGGTTTCTGAATTGCAGGCCCTTATGGCGGTTGAGCCTTTTGATTTTCCATAAGGATAGGGTATCATTACGTACTAATCCTTCCTTTATGCCTAAGGTGGTTTCTAGTGTGGCTTTAAACCAAACTATTCATTTGCCTACTTTTTATGCAGATCCCCAAAATAGGGGAAAAGATTTTGCACACTTTAGATGTACACAGGCAGTTGCGTTATTATTTAAGCAGGACTAGGGATTTTAGGCAGTCTCAGCAGTTGTTTGTTTCTTTTGCTTTGAGTTCTCAGGGCAAGCCTGTGTCAAAACAAACTATATCTAAGTGGATTGGGTTTTGCATTGCATTCTGTTATTCCCATCATGGCAAGGAGATTCCAGCTGGGATTAGGCCTCATTCCACTAGGGCTACTGCCACTTCAACAGCATTTCTAAGGGGGGTGGCGACTAAGGATATTTTGGAGGCAGCTACTTGGAGTTCAGTGCATACTTTCTCCAAGCATTACCACCTTCCTCTCTATTCTAAATCCAGGGCTGGTTTTGCCACTGCTGTGTTGCAGGGCATTTTGGCAGCTCCTGCTTCATTATAGTTTAGCCATCCTCCCTTACCTCTGCTTTGGGATTCTACCCAAGTGTTAGGACTGCAGCAATGTGGGATGAAGAACATAGTACAGTTTTGTACCTACCATAAATGTAGATGTTCGAAGATCCACATTGCTGCAGTCCAATTTACCCTCCCTCCTTCCCCTCTGTGTTTAGGGGTGGTTGTGTGGGTGGGGTTCTATTTTTGTAAATTTGTATATATTATATATATATTAGGTACAGGAGTGTTTGGTGTTTTTTGGTTTTGGCCTTATCTTTTTAGGGTCTTCTGACATCTGGGGCAAGAAAAGACTGAGGATATGACGTCGGTCATGCGCATTTGTACCCTGACGTCCTGATGTCAGACAAATGCGCCTTGACCGACGTCAGCCTTATACTTTGGTATTCGGGCCGACTGGGACAGCGGACTACCCAAGTGTTAGGACTGCAGCAATGTGGATCTTCGAACATCTACATTTATGGTAGGTACAAAACTGTACTTTTTATCTACTGTTCTTATTATTTTTATTTTTATTATAAGGGGTTATATGCCTTTAAGATGATTTACCTGTGGACATGTGATGTGATTTTTCCTTATATAAAGGTGTTCTTTTTACTGTTTCATATACACCTGAAGAAGCTTTATGTGAAAGCGCTAGTGTGTGTTAATACAGACAGTACTGTGAGGATATTGTTTCCATCGTATTATTCTGGATTTTGGAGCCTTATCCCAGCACTTCTTTTTGGATTTATACTTCTTTTGCTTTTTGCTGGGATATTTGCTGCTTTTGGGCATTGTTTTTACCATTTATTACTTCTTAAATGTTTCATCTCCTTGGTTAGTTTGCTGAAAGCCACATTTATATTCATGAAGTGAATCATCCAGTTGGCTTGATAGGCCATTGGACAAGGAATGTGAACCCAAACCGAAGATACCCTGGTCGTCTGTGTCAGAGGGCAGTCCTCTAATAATAGAAGCTAAATCCATAATTCAATGGTGGACCCCAGGCAACCACCAAGTGAATCCTCCTCCCCTTATTTGCCACCAAAAGTTAGATAAAGTCCCAAACTTTAAACTCCAAATAGTATAAAAATGATATCCTGCTTCTGAATGTTGGCCACACTGAAACTTATTGTTCCTAAATATACATATCCAAGTTGATATATATATTGTATTATAATACACCGGATAAATACAAATAGTCTCCACAAATATATGGTGGTGCTAAGAATAGCCACAAAACTGCACCAAAAATCATATACTCATAAATAGCGCAAAATGCTATGCACCACCAAAACCAACCTCATCCCGGTGTGTATATAAGTAAGTCCTGGATGTAATTATCTTACACCCAAATATGAGTACTCAGTTGCCTCATTCAGAAGTAATCCTCCCATTTAAGGTTACAAAAAATGAAGAGGGAGTCACTTGATATGCCCAGGTCCATCAAGAATCGCCATAGGAAACCAATCCAATGTCAACCTTTGTTATCCCAAAAAAGGGACCCTAAGTTCCCTGACACAGAACCCGGGTGATAACAAGGGGAAAATGTATACAGTATTATAGTATGTTCAACCAAAACAATCCGCTCAAAAATTGACCATATACGAATGTCTATATTGGGGAGCATTGTAATGTCCTACCACCCTTGGCCCTGATAAAAACTAGAGCCTAAAAGATGGCCACCAAAATTTAAATACCAAAATGAGCAATCTTAATTTATGGTGTAGTAATAGCAATAAGAAAGTGAACCGTTGGTATATGTGTTGCCCCAAACTCAGGTTGTGAAGAATACTGATAACTATTGCTCAGTAAATTCTTATTTAAGAAATGTGCATCGATTGAGATAAGCATTTACCAGATACTCACTAGTATCCTACCCTAGCTATAACCACAATATACAATAAACATCAAGATTAATATAAATATTCACCAAAAGTTGCAAAAAAGCATGTACACTCATAAGATACTAAACCCCTGCAGGCAGAAACTTTAGGGTATATGCTTGTTTATATATTTAACCATTCCTGGCCACAAAAGGTATCTGAATGCCTATGAATTGTTTGTTATATATGGTTCGCATACCAGCCTTGTCGGTCTTAAACATAATATTAAGAAATCTCCAAGAAACTTTGAAGGACCACCAAAAGTATAAATCATATAAAATTTATTTTAACAGACAATGGAAACAGGATAAGCGCTTTCACGTACGCTACTGGTACGCTTCATCAGATCTAATTCTTTTTCATTTCAAGCACTCTTTTATATAGTTGTATCAATTAAACTCAATATAATAATTATTAATTAATTAAACAATCATCAAATTAATTCATTAGCTTGTAAGTAAGAACTTCCTGATATCAATCAAAAAGAATGCTAAATCTAAGTTTCTCAGTAGCTTACGCTTAACAAACAATCATGCAACTTTTTAAAAGTATTATACAAATATACATAAGTATACATATATGTATAAAAATAAATTATTTAGAGATATATATAGATAGACATTCATATAAATATCCAGATAAATGTATTTATTTATTTAATTATTGCCATCTGTCTGATATTTAATATATAAATGACTGCTAAAAACAGCAAAAAAAAGGCAACAAAAATATATATATACATCTGAAAGACATATTTATATCTAAATGAAAACATTTTGTCTATTTTAATTTGCGTCTTTCTAAGACAGGTTTGATACTGATGAATTGGTTTAGACCTGGTTCACAATGTGCACATAATCTAAATATCCAGTCTAACTCTACCCTTTCTAAATGATTCATTCTGTCTCCACCTTTCTTGTTAATCCTGACTTTCTGCAACACCCTAAATCTAAAACTGTGTCCTGGTGAAGCTGCAACATGTTTTGCTAATGCATTACGCTGATCTTGTTTCCTTATATCATATTTATGATTATAAAGTCTGTCTCTAAACTTTCTCGTCGTCATACCAACATAAAATGCTTTACATAGTAGGCAGTCTGCTAGATATATCAGATTTGTGTCATTACAAGTTGCATGAAACCTAGGAATAAATATAAAGTTCAAAGTGGGATGAATAAAGTCCTGTTCTTTTGTAATCATGTTGCACGTTACATTTATTATAGGGAAATGTTCCATTTTTCTCTACTTTATGTTCCTCTTTTAATTCATGGATGTCATTGTCCATACAGAGAAGTCTTTTTAAGTTTTTACTATTCTTGTAGGTAAAGCTTGGTTTTAAACCTACTATATCTCGTATGTCATGATCTACTGTCAAAACATGCCAGTTCTTGGATATGATGTTGACAATATCTTTATTGTCATTTGTAAATCTAGTTATTATACTGACTTTCTTCTTGATCTGTAACTGGGTAATACTATGATACTCAGTTGTTCCATATGATGTTTATGTTCCTTTCAGTGTTGTCTCTTTATTATGCTGTACTAGTTTCTTATTATAACCTCTTTCTATAAATAAGTTTTCCAAACGATTAGCCTCTTCTCTAAGTTGATAAGAATCTTTACAAAGCCTTGAGAGTCTAATGAATTGAGATTTCACAACATTCGGAAAGATGAACCTAGGGTGCATGCTGTTATAATGAAGTAAATCATTTTTCCAACATGGTTTTCTATAAAGTGTTGTCATAATATTATTATTCATACCTTTCTTAATTGTAATATCTAGAAAGTCAATAGTACTATAGGAATGTGTAAAAGTGAATCTCAAAAACTCTGTTGTAGATTCAAGATATTGTATAAATTCCTTTTTTTTTTGCCTTTTTTTGCTGTTTTTAGCAGTCAGTTTATATATTAAATATCAGACAGATGTCAATAATTAAATAAATACATTTATCTGGATATTTATATGACTGTCTATCTACATATATATATCTAAATAATTTAATTTTATACATATATATATATATATATATATATATATATATATATATACTGATGTATATTTTTATAATACTTTTAAAAAGTTGCATGATTGTTAAGCGTAAGCTACTGAGAAACTTAGATTTAGCATTCTTTTTGATTGATATCAGGAAGTTCTTACTTTCAAGCTAATGAATTAATTTGATGATTGTTTAATTAATTAATAATTATTATATTGAGTTTAATTGATACAACTATATAAGAGTGCTTGAAATGAAAAAGAATTAGATCTGATGAAGCGTACCAGTAGCGTACGTGAAAGCGCTTATCCTGTTTCCATTGTCTGTTAAAATAAATTTTATATGATTTATACTTTTGGTGGTCCTTCGAAGTTTCTTGGAGATTTTGCTGTTCGTTCTTACCAAGAAGGATCTTTGGGTGACTTCTTATACTACTTCTATTGTATTATAATATTAAGAAACTGTTCCAGAATCCCAGCATAGATCAGTACACAACCCTAACAAACAGAAAACATGCAAAATTGGGCTAAATAAAGAAATAAATCAAGCACATGATGTTAAATAGACCCAATATAAATGTTTAAATGTTCGGAACTCATAAATTTGCAAAATGTCAACGTTCCAAATGATCTCAGTCAATGTCGGTCAGGGCTCCAAACCATTGTAAACTGATTCAAACAGAAATAGGAAATGGTCACAAAAGGTTATAATGTCACCAGTAAGTTGTAAACAGTCCCATGGCCTTAAAGATGTTCATGGAGTTTAGCGTAACCCTTATATCTCGCACCAATAATTGCCTTCACGCACCTCACTAAATTACAAGATGTCCCAGTGGATAATCATCAACACAAAACAGTTCCCGGTGGTTCCAAAAAACAAAGAATATAAGTGAGCCTGTGAGTAGTGGATGCGCGTTATCCAAGTATGAACTCGCGTTGTCCAAATACTAACTTTCCCGTCCTTGAAATGCAGTCAGTTCACGCTCCACCACCTCCGTTTACAATAAAAAAGCAGGTTATTAATCAAATCCAAAGAAAAAAAGTGAAAAATGCACATTAATGTCCATGTATCCATAAAGGACCCAAGATGATAGCTTCAACACTAGCTGGAAGGGAAAACAGCCAAACAGGATAAAAGTCTACATCGAGTAGGATAGAGGAACCAACTAAGCAAAAAACAACTCACAAGTACGGCTAGTGCATACGCCCAAAAAGTGACAAGTCAAACAAACCAAAGAGCCAGCACAAATCCTGTATTGAAAATAGTGTATTTACAAAATATACATATACATACACATGACAAATAGTCAAAATAAATAGCAAGAAGGAGACGCCAGCAACAAAAGTGGACTGTAGATAATAGTTTATTGGGTTATAAATAAACTACTAAAACACCAAATAAGTTCCACATACCGGTTTCGGCCCGGATTCAAACCTAGCCTTCTTCAGTGTATAACAATAGAACCAATAGAATTAATATTTAACATGATGTAATATTTTTTACATCTTAATACTAGAATGTCACAAACATGTTTCCAAATACATAAAGAATACAATGACATATCTTGTTCAAAAGTGGAATCTAAATATGTATATCAGTAATATATGCAATATTTTATAAATATTCATTTAATCCTGGGTTTAGTAAAGCACCAAGTTTGGTGATCCACTTTTTTTGGACAAACTTCTCGACCAGTTAAGCTACGGATATCAGAACATTTGAGTGACATTAGATGTAAAAAAACATCTAATGCACTATATAAACACACATTGACACATAATAAGGCACAATTTTGTTTTACAATAATTGACAAAATTATTGGTGACAGAACTAATAAAGGTGGTTGGCATACCAAACTTGACCTAAAAGAAAAAAAGTGGATCACCAAACTTGGTGCTTTACTAAACCCAGGATTAAATGAATATTTATAAAATATTGCATATATTACTGATATACATATTTAGATTCCACTTTTGAACAAGATATGCCATTGTATTCTTTATGTATTTGGAAACATGTTTGTGACATTCTAGTATTAAGATGTAAAAAATATTACATCATGTTAAATATTAATGAGCTTGAGTCATTGGTTTATACAACCAATCATTGAATTGTATGTTATGTATAAACACCTTTATTTGTGATTGGTTCTATTGTTATACACTGAAGAAGGCTAGGTTTGAATCCGGGCCGAAACCGGTATGTGGAACTTATTTGGTGTTTTAGTAGTTTATTTATAACCCAATAAACTACTATCTACAGTCCACTTTTGTTGCTGGCGTCTCCTTCTTGCTATTCATTTGTTTCTCAGCCGTGCAACTCCCTACGTGCAGGAAATACTTGGTTGAAATAGTCAAAATAGTCAGACCAGTTTCGGCTTGTCAGCCTTCTTCCGTGAACAGAAAGGTAATAATAAATTCCATTTCCCTCCAAGAATATAGTACATATATAGCACCGTTAATTAACCAATATACACTTAATGCACCAATTAAAAGGATTATTTAAAAGAATTCCCTTTCTCCCATCCAATTGGAAGAGGGCCAAAGAGGCGCTCTGCTTGACATGTATGGGCAGTCTATTCCAGAGTCTGGGGAGTCTCTGGGTCAGAAACCTATCCCTCCAGCATGTTTTGTTTATTGTGATGACAAGGTTTAGATCCCTGAAGCATGTGACTCTGAGGGATTGGGATTTCTTTAAGTGTAACATGTCCAACAGCTCTGGGTTTGACATGGCCTTGTATGTTATGCAGAGATTGCCCCTGAGTAGACGATATTAGCTGGAGTTTTTTTAAGGCGGTCAGCATAAGGCATCTGATTTAGGCCTGTGATTCTTTTAGTGAGGTATTTCTGTGGCCTTTCCAGTTGTTGCAGGTGTCTTGAGGGGTACATACCAAACGGGGCGTTGTATTCTATAATGGGTCTAATGAGGGATGAGTACAGTGGGACAGTGACCTACTTTTTTCTGGATGAAAAGCCCTTTGTGATGAGGTGTGCCGCATACAAGTATTTCCTGACTGTTGTGGCGATGTGGTTATCGAAGGTGAGACCACTGTCTGCCTGTGTCCCTAAGTCTCTTATCACACTTTCAGTGTTTAGTGTACTGCCACCTATGTGGTAATTCACGGGTACATGTTTTTTCCCAAAGGGGATAACTATACATTCCTTGGCATTGAGCTTGAGCCCATGGATCTGGCACCAAGCATCTGTTTCTGTAAGGCCCTTTTGTAGAGTAGCCACATCATTTGGAGAGTCAATAACTGCTCCCAGTTTGGAGTCATCTGTGAACTTTGTTAGCCAGAGTCCCTTAACATTGGTCTGTACTTCAGAGAAGTAGATGCCAAACAAGAGCTGCCCCAGGACTGAACCCTGAAGTACTCCAATTGTCACTTGTCTGGAGCTGGATTTGGAGTCAGCTACTTTTACAATGTGGGTTCTGTCAGTAAGCCAGTTGGCAATCCATTGAGTGACATAGGGATTAATGCCCAGCTTAGTAAGTTTATCTATGATTCCAGAGTGTGGGATGGTGTTAAAGGCCTTGGCAAGGTCCAGATAGGCTGTGTGGACCGCCTTACCCTCGTCCACGGCTCTGGAGACTGATTTGAAGAAGTCAGTCAGGTTCAGGAGACAAGATCGGCCCTTCATGAACCCAAAGTGGGTGGAGTCCAGTGTTTGAAGGTTGCCAATGTCTTTGTTGCATGGCCTTGCAGATCAGGCTCGTCAGACTGATGGGATGATAGTTCTCAGGATCCATGGTGGATCTCCCCTTGTGGAGTGGGATAACTGTAGCTGTGTGCCACTCAATGGGCAAGAAGCCTGAGATGAGGCTATGATTAAACATGACACTTGGGTGAGGTGCCAGTTCATTTTGTAGTTCTTGTTGTTGTATACAGCCTGGGATGTCATCTGGTCCCATGGATGCTGTATTCTTAACTTTAGAGAGTGCGTTTTTACTTGTGTGGCCGTTAATTACCAGAATTTGGCATTCTTCCGGTATTGAGATGGGCCATTTAGGGGGTGAGGGGGGGGTGAAGTTGGCACTGAATTGGTCTGCCAGGATATTGGCAATATCCTTGAGATCAGTATATTTAATGCCATTCTGTTGTAGCTCAGAGAAGATATGAGCATTGCCATTTAGATTCTTGACATAGCTATAGAATGGGTTGTGGTTGTCTTTGGAATCTTTGGCAATTTTATTTTCGTAACAAGCTTTGGAGGATTTTATGAGGGATCTCAGCTTCTTACTGAGGCTGGTAAGGGAGATTTTGCATCCTGGGATTTTCCTCTTTTCTGCAACAGTTTCTTCCTTTTGTTGTAAAGTTTGTTTATGGCAGGGGACCAACAGATTAGCTTTATTTTTTTGGAGGAGAGCATCTTGGTTCTATTTGGGATGGTATGATTCATGCATGAGTGGATGTGCTCGTACAGTGCCTTAGAGTAGGACTCAGCAGTTGAACTTTCAGTTCCCGTCTGCATGGGTGTCATGAAGTTTGTCACTTCTGACTTGAGTAGCATGGTGGCTTTAGAGAAGTTTTTTATGGAGGTTTCCTTACTGGGGGGTGGGTGTTGGATGTGGATATTAAGGGTAATTAGCTTGTGGTCTGACCTGACCAATGAGGTGGTGACCATAGGTGTGGAGCATTGATTTCCTGTGTTAGTAATGACGAGGTCTGGGATATTGGAGACCCTGGTGGGACAATGGATTAGTTGATCCAGGGCAATGGAGTTTATGAATTCCAAGAACCGTTGGGCAAAGGTGTTGGTAGCCGAGTAGGTTTCCCAGTTAATGGCAGGGTAGTTGAAGTCACCCAGTATTAGGGTGTTTGGTTGTATCTTAATATTTTCCAGTATGTTTAGAAAGGTGTAGTGAGAATCTTGGGGCATGGTGGGGGATCTGTAGCAAGCTACAATTTGGATTGCAGTCTTACCTAGTGTTAGTTGCACCTGGAGAATTTCAGATGCATTGTTTTGGGCAACTAGCCTGGTGGTGTGAATATCCTTGGTGAATATGGACACTCCTCCACCTTGTGTTTCGATCCTGGTGTGCTGGCCGAAAAGTGTGCTAAGAGTTGTAGCCTGGTATTGCAGGGGAGCTCTCTGGAGCCTCCAACCAGGTCTCAGTTACTGCACAGATATCAATGTTCTCCATTTTTAGGAGTGCCTCCAGAGAGTGCATTTTGAGGTTTAGACTTCTAACATCGAGTAGCATTACCTTCAGATTTTGCATGCTTGTACCAGATATGGTGGGGGTTTTGTCCTTTGAACTTTGCCTAAAAAAAGCACTATAGGGGTGGCAAGAGCCTTGGCCAGTAACCTGAATCCCAGGGGCGACAGTTGCAGACCATCTCTGGCAAAGCATCGTGGTCTGTTGAACATGTCGTCCCAGGCAGACAGATACCGGATCCCCTTTGAATGACACCAGAAGCATAGCCAATTGGTGAAGTCAATCATTTTGTCCTTTATATTGTGGTATCATTTTGGGTGAAGGCAGGATGCTACTCAGGGCTAGGGTCATACCTGCCTGGGCCACATGATCCAAGAGCTCTTTCATGTCTCTTTCATGTAGTCCAGGGAGGTATGTCTCAAGTTATTCACTCCAACATGGACAATGACAGAGTCATATTTGTACTTGTTGTGGAGTAACTTGAGTGCATGTGTTATGTGACTGATCCCGGCACCCAACAGGCAGCTGACTGTAATTTTCTCCTTGTTCAGCCGGGTGAGTGGGACATCAATGTGCCTGACTATAGAGTCACCTATGACTATAGAGTCACCTATGACTAAAGTGTTAAGTACATTGTCTTGCTTTAGGGGCTGTTGCTGGGCGGCACACTGGTGTTGTGAGCTATGTGACACTTTGGTTGTGATTGGTGTTTGTTTGCATTTCAGCTTCGGAGGTCCTTGTTGCTTGGGCAGTTAAGGGCTTCCACATATGTGGATTTAGTGTTGCCATGTGTGGGTGTTGATGATGTGGGTTTAGAAGGGCTATGTTTTGCTTGAGGTGTAGTGCAGGTGTTAACATTCTCCTCTTGACGGTCTAGCACAATCTTGGGTGGAGAGAGCTTTGCTTCCAGTTTGGCTATGTAAGTGCATCTTGCACAGGTTGTAGTGTTGGGTGGTAGGAGGAGAGGGTTGTCTGTGTACATGAGACAATTGCTGCATTGCCCCAGTATGCCAAGATTCACCAGGTGGACAGGAGAAATCACTGGAAGCTGACCCTTTGACATTCCTGGTTTGGTACTTTTTTGTAAAGTGCAGGAATTGTTTTTCTTTACCTTATCAAGCTACTTTGCAGTTATAGGCTGTTTAGTGCCTATAATTAATTTCTCCTTATTAACAAGGAGAGTTGAGTGCTTGTATCAGTTTAAGGTTTCCTAGTGCTTTCCAGCAGGTATTAGAGCAAGTGCTAGTCACAGGGATGGTTAAAGGTAAGTTGAAATAATTGTTTATCCTAAACACTGCAGTGTGCACTAGAGAAGTTAGATGTGAAAGTAGTTAACTTAAGTTTTACCTGTCTAAAAAGTTAAGTTTTAGTGGGGAGTCATTATTTTTAAAACAGCAAGATAGATTGAAAGGGGGTGGTCACTTTTGTATTCTGGTACTATGGAATACAGTAGGATGGACAATAAATGTAAATAGTTGAAGGGGAGTGATTTCACAAAATGATAATTTTGTGCTCACTCGCACAAGCCAGTGCAAGCAGAGAGGAAATGAGATATATGATCAAATTAACATAAGAGACAGGCAACTAGAAAGACAGTGGTATTTAAGAACAGAATAGTAACAGGGTGGCGGGTGGGAAAAGATTTCTGCCCAACTCACAAGAGACTTAGAGCTGTGGTTTCTTTTGAAGTTTTAATATGCAGTTAAAAGCAGACTGCAAGTAAAACACAAGGTAAAGAAAACAAATCACAGTATTCAAAATATAAAAAGGCAATAAAGTAATACAAAATGCAACAAATAAAAAGCAAACTAACCTTTCCTTCACAGCAAAGTGTAGCAGAGTCTGGGTGAGCCTTTCCTAGTAATTGGATCTTGAGCTATAGCACACACAGCAACCCCTACAGAACCATGTTAGAAGAACATTTTTATAGCACTGAAAGCAGTAATACACTTTACACTCAGAGACAGAAGAAAAGTGACAGGATGAAATAAGCTTTTAAGTTGTTGGTTCTCTGTGATGTAGCAAAAAGTATGTTACAGCTTTCAAGACTGCAAAATATTTCTTCTTCTTCTTATTATTATTATTATTATTACTGTTATTATTTTGATAACTGTTAGTACCTCAGAACACACAAATGAATGATTATGATTTGGTTTCTGTAATCATAAGTACTTATGAGTTTTTATCAAGGATTCTAAAATTCAGTTATTGAACTTCATTTTTCTCCAGTCTTAAAGTTAATTTTAGGCGAACAACTAGAAAGTTGTCAAAAAAAAAAGATTGCAAAAAAAAAACAGTAAAAAATAAACTTTATTCTTTCAATAAGCATGTCCATCTCTCTTGACACTTCTTCAGACTAAGATAACAAGTGAAATAACATGCACAAATACTTGATATAAAGTCATAAGATTAATGCTGTAAACCAGTCTTCCTTAAATAAACTTTGTCATTTAACCCAGGAGAATGGAAGGCATTCATTTTTGGTGTCAGTTATACTCCCTCCAGTTTTTTCCTCAAACATCGTACTGAATATTATAATTCTTAACATCATCCATCACAGCAAATTTGAATCGCTTGTTATGCTGGCAGACATCTGTGTGTTTTGCCATAGCAGTCCTGCTATAATTTGTTATCCATTGAATACACATTGTTGTATATTCTGCTGTGCAACACCCTATTGTTCTTCCTATTTAAGTATGTGTTTATTTTTTATTACCAAGTTGCTCTATGGTTAGACCCAGTTTCCTTGAAGACCTGAAAAGAAAAGTTGCACATAATGATCATAAACATTAAAATAAAAAAGCATCATATATGGCTAGCAAAAGGCAAGAAAAATACATTGCAGCAGTAAGGGCACAGGACAAAAACATTACTTTATAGTTGCATTTAAATAAGCATTTCAGCTGTCAGGCTGGGTTCATATTACGTTATTTAAAGATAACCTAATCGAATGATCAAAAGTTTGAAATTACAGAATTTTGAAGCTTGTATTTTGGGGGGCTGTGCCCCCCACACCCCTCGCTAAATATATATTCCAACTCCGAGATCGCACTACAGTGAGGAAAGAGCAAGTATTCCAATCTTCACTGTACTGCGATCCCACAATGCGATCTTCGAAATGCTGCCATTTCAAACTTTTGATCATTCGATTAAGTTATCTTTCGATAACATAATAGGAACCCATCAGGCCTACTACTGTGAATCTAAGTTAGATAAAGTACATAATCCAATCACTGAGAACATGCTAGACAAGAATTTTATATTTTATTGATACATTTTTATGTTAGTTTTAAAGTAATGCCCTGTTAAATATTCTTTTGAAGATATTTGAGGCTTTAACCCAGGCAAGGGTCAACTGAAATTATCAATGGTATGATCCCAATTATTCTGTATAGATGTAATATGCAATTACCAACATTGTGGTGGGAAAGGCCAATATAACATCAAAAGGGTTAGGTTAATTCGATCAGCAAAAGAGAAGTTGGTCAGGAGTAAAATGGCCCATAAGGACAGCTAGCCTAGCACATTCCAATAAACCTATGAAAAAAAAAGACTGGAAAGCCATGGAATTATTATTGTGTTTTTTTTTTAAATAGCTTTTGCTGCCGTTATTAAATATATCATATATTATCTATGCAGTCCATGAGGAATGTATCTATATTGACTAAGGGACATCAGCTAGCCAAAGTACACTGACATGCACAAATTGATCAAGCTTTAGCAGAATGCAGGGCTTAACTTTCGACTCTTGTGTCCTCATTTGCAGGTGCTTTAGTTTGTGCCATGTTCTTTCTGAGGGGCACCTTTTATTTCTCAAACAAGGTAACCTCTATTTGAAAAAGCCATGGACTCGAAATAGAACAATACAGAAAATCTTCTGATCATGTTTAATGTTCTCATTTGAGTTGCTTTACTAAATTTAATTAACAAAGTGGTTTAACTAAAGGGTATAAGGGTAACTTTATACTGTTCTGCAACCCCCCCCCCCCCACTTCCTCTAAAATTACGGAGTTGTTGACTCCCTAAACCATCCAAATTTTAAATGCAGAAGCATTTTCATATGTATCTGCAACTATTTTGGGCACAGGCAATAATGTCCTTCTAGCCTGCAAATGTACCAAAACAGTCATTCCCGACAGTAAGTGTCCAAGTTGTTCTTTAAAAATATCTAAACTAGTGCTTCCTTTAATTTAAGTCTGTTCCATGCATCAGGTTCGCTGTCAGAAAATCACTTGAAAAATCTCTGTCTTGTATAATCTTTTCATACATTGACAATTCCCTACTACTTTTTTATAACTCTAAGCATTCCTAGAGGTACTTGTCTCTTAATGCCTTAACGTACCTGAATAAGGTTTCTTTTTAAATATCTGTATGGCACACTGTACAAGTTCAACTATTTTAATCTTTCGTAATAACTTAAATTTCATGTCCATGTTTCTGCCTTACTGTCATGTTTGTTTTCTTACAAGGTTTCGATTGTGTTATACCATACTCCTAGTTTGTGCCTGATTTAACTTGCAAAGATTTCATCATTTCTGATTTTCTAGACTTTGTAAATCTCTTTATGCAACCTATATTTTATAACTGTCATTAACCAATTGGCTGATTATGATTGGAAAAACTCCGAGATGAATCTTTCCATATTCCCAGCTCATTAAATGAATCTATAGTTTCAAAAACTGATCTGTGTTAAATATTCACCATTCAATTTTTCTATTCAAGCTATGTCTTCCAAATCTCATGTGCTTAGTTTTTGCGGAATTTTTCAGCATTTTATTATCCAAGTTGGCATAGTATGGTTGGATTAGTTTTCTGTTTCTTCCTTGATGTAAGTTTTATTTATTTATTTTTTTACATTAAAGCTTTCAGCCCAGAGTCAGGTTTGATGGCAGTTTTTTTGGCCTAATGGTTGCTCCCCTTCTTTTAATCTGAAGAGGCAGTGCTGACAAGAGCTTGTTATCCTTCTGTCCCAGGTTCTACTCCGGTATCGTGTCCCTTTCTCCCACATCCTTTATGCCTTTTCACAGTGTCAAAACATTCATTGCAGCATTGCAAAACAGCTTTCACAACAAGTTCTAATTGAAACTGTAAGATGCTTCTATAGTTCTCATTATGGTCATTAACCCATGTTTCTTGTACGGAAAAGGGTGCTGTTCTCATTTCCTTGGCATGCTGTCACAAATGAAGGATCTGCAGATCAACACAAATTGCATGCACCAAATATTTATAAGCTCTAAATAAAATGCATGAAACTGTATAGAGTTCACTTTCAGTTTTTGTTTTCATTTCAAGGCTTCCAAAACAGTAATACGTTGTAAGTAACAAAAGCAGGTCAAGATTTGTAAGCCTGTCTTCATGCACCAGTCCTTCCATTTCACAGTGTCTTGGTTGTTTTTATTTTTAACGTAGTTTTGTGATGTCTTTCTCCTTGTAACATTACAGAAATGTATCCCATAGTCCTATAAAGCTGCTTTGTAGACTTTTGCCTGCTCTGCAGTGCTACATATTAATATATATACACCCTAGTGTTTGTTTTTTTATTGCTACCATATGTTTGCATTGATGCCAATGAGCCATACTTTTGTAGTAGTGACTTCCTAATCTTTATTCTCTTCTGTTTTTTTTATTTTCCCCCGAGGCTGACCTTTTTGAGTGCATATTGAACCCCTTGCATATCTGTCACTGGTGCACCATCATATACCTGGAAGAGATGAAGACAAACTGTTACCTAAAGTATCATGCCTCCAACCAGACTAGGTCCCTTTACAGCTGTGCACTTCCATCAGTCCATTGTATATTGCTCTAGCAATACTGGTGCAAAGTGCAGACAGAGAGAGATCCAATTTCCCACGACCTGTCTACTGTCTGAGTAAAGATTGTTGAACAGGGTTGTGCCTAAGAATGGTCACCATGGAACACTTCACTGTCATTCTCTGCTACATGCCTTCTAACCACTTCTACAGATATTTGCATAGTTTTCCCTCCACTTCTACCCCATCTATCTTATAAAAAAATCTGAGGTGATAGATGAATATTTGATGAAGACCATATCAAGTCATAGCCACAGATTGCCTGTGGTGCATTGGCAGATGTTGAACCATGGGCACCATCTTGACTACAACCATTTGGGTTATAGTGGCCTTTAAACTGCTACCAAGGGGGAGCATTAAGAATTTGTAATTTGAAGTATCTGTACTAGCATTCACAGTAGCAGATTAAGTATCTGATTAAGTAGGAAACTCAGGTTTTCCCAGTACTTTGTGGCTCTGAAGAGCAGCAAAAATAAATTAAACTACTTGTTTGCACTGGGGATTTGAATTAATTGCTGCTGATATTTTTGGTGAAGGCTCTGTGGTTGGGAATGCTGAGTCAAGCAGAATTTCATTGTCTATAAAATGTAACTTAATCCAAAGCACGGCTGATTTGAAGTTATGTAAACATCTGCATATTTCCCAGTGATACTTTTTTAAATTTTGAGAGGTCTAGTTATTATCCTTGGAAAAGCAGAACTGAATATACGAATACAGGTAAATATATGCTTGCTCTACCACAGTATGTTATCACTTCATCATAGTGCAGTGATCTCAGTGGCAGTATAAACAAGTAGCATGGTGCAAGGAGCAAAAGCCCTTAAACGTGTTGTAGCAAGGCTGGTAAACATAGTACTTGGCGAACTTTTGTTGCACATGGACCAGACGCACAGAGGCATGTTGCCATTCATAGTATCGGCTAGTGGTCCCCAGCATTGAGAAATGGCTTGGGTACGTGCATGTACATATGACCTTATAATGACATGTAAATGAATTTGTGAAGTCTGACTAGATGTAAATGAGTACTTCTGAAAGCAGGTCAGAGTTCGTAGATATAGGGGGCAGTAGTTGCACAAGAAGATTCACATCAGTACAACAGCAAAAAGGAAATATGGCTTTCTGGAGTTTGTAGCAAGCAATGATTCTGAAAGAAGTGGAAGTGTTCATACAGCAGTACTTATTGTCGGCATGCACCAGTACCGCTGACCAAGAAGCAGCAATGTGGTTGCAGACGACATGAACAGCAATGGTACATGCTGCATGCCACTACTACTAACTGACCAGCAGCTAATGGACAATTTTGAAGTGCTTGGGCTTCTCGGGCTAAAATGCATTCTCTTCTCAAGCTGCTTGGTGGAGACTGAAAAACCACTGGAAGTGTCTGACTCAAAGGAGTTTGGAATATTTGGGCGTATGTCACTCCTAGAAAGAACTGATAACTTATAAGCAATTTTTACAGCATTCTTACCCCAGATACATCATTGGGCATACATTGGGAAACTGTAGGGCTAAAGGAAACCACAGTTTCTTGAGTGGATGATAGCATTACTCGGAGCATGCTTTATCGCTGCCCCTAGGGGAACAAATAGACCTTAGGGCTTTTGCTCTTGGAGAAGTGAATGGGTCACTAGAGTAGCTAGGGGGAAGCTTTATGGTCGGTGGGTAACTCGAGCAGAAAATGTCTGTATTATTGAGGAGATTTCCTAAGAAGACAGACTAGGAAACTTGACATCATCTAATGTCTAGTGATATTGAGAGGGTCATAGTAGTGGAGAAGTTTGATTTATATGTAGGTTTGGAGTAGGGCAGATGTAGGCAGCTAATCTGTAACTAGAGTAAAGCTATAAACCTCTAAAAAAAGCCCATGATTTTGGAATTTTTCTGTTGAAATGTTGTGCAGGGTTGAGGTGTAGTTGTTTGATATGAAACTGCAAATCAGCAGGAGAAAGAGTACAAATGAATGATAAATTTCATCGGTGATTGCAGTGGTTTAATTATGTTAGTTAAACTGCATCAGTCTGATTGTAGTATAATTTCAGGAATTGTCCTCTTTTTCCATGGTTGTATAACCATGGAGTTAATATATTTAATTTCCAGGCAAAGATTTTTTTTTTTAGGTGAACACCTTATTTTGTTGTTTCGATGAAGCATATTGTTGAACTTTCACAATATATTTCATGTTGATAAAAATTATGTGTCTGTGTATTAGGGGTGCAACAGTTTTATTGCAAAGTTTAGTTAGACTGAGACTCAGTTCTGTCTGTCAATTCGATTTCAACTAGGCTACTAAAACAAAAGTGTAGATGAATGTAGTATCAGTAGCAGTCCTGTCCGTAACAAGCAGGAGATGCTTAAAAACAATGCCAAAACGTTATTTGTCGACTCTTACTGTAGCTTTAAGGATGACAGATCCTTAAGTTACTAAAAATTTGCAGTAACAGTGTCAGAAAACAAGCAGCACCATTCTTCAGAACATACGTTTTTTCAGAATGTTGTTCAGAGGTTTGTGGTTTGCAAATAGTGAAGGAGTTCCTGTAGAACTAGCACTGTTTACAGACATTCACTAATAACAAATAAAATAACTTTCAGAGCTCACACATTGCTCCACTGGTATGTAAGGCAGATGAAGATGATGAAATCATGACCTGAAGCAATGGCTGCACAGTATATAGAGTAGAAACCGAGGTGAAGAAAGTTTTGATTAGAGGTATGTTTTGTAGCACATAACATAACCACACTCTTGTAGCACTAGTGTGGTTATCTGTGTGTCAAGAGATTACAGGAAACTTTTTTATAGCTAAAGTACAGCCTTAAAGGTAATGGTTAATGTCAAGCACTTGTCTTAGCTGAACTCGAGGCAGGACTTTAGATTCTCATTTAATTTTACATTTGTGTTTTCTATGGAGACCACTGTTATAGTAAGAAGGAGACTAGACTTGAACTTTTGTTTGTTACATTTTAGTTTGTATATGCCTGGAGGTAATTCATCAGTTCAGCACTCACACTGAACTCTGTCTTTTCCAACCGGCATATAGTTTTCCGCCGAGTTCTTCCTCATTACACACTCTTTCCCCTCCCTCTGAGCCAGACCTGCTTGTAGTGGCCATTTCTGCGGACTATGTAGGAAGTTTCTTCACTAGTGACCAAATGTAAGAAAAGCCTCTGTTCCAGAACTGTTATGCAGTTTGTTTACTTTGAGAACAAGATGAATGTCTTCACTGTCAGGTAAATGTAAGAGTTGGAACACAAGAACTGATACTGTTACAGGGCTATTGTACACCTTTCTTAATGCAAGTCCAAGAGGGAGTTTTCAATTAGGACATGAGAAGGAGCACCACCACCCCATTCCCAAATTTGCGCACTCACATAAGCAAGGTGCTGTGTTTTCCTACACCCCGGAACAATTATATCAGTAATTTAAATTTGCTGCTTTGGGCCTTTAGGTTCTTAACTCTTGAGACCAAACCTTTACTGAATTAATCACAGCCACTCAGGCTCCCTGTCATGGATGTTATTCGTTATATTGCTATTTGAATATTTTTGGCAGAGTTTTAGTAACAGACACAAGTCATTAAACTCCTTTAACTGGCAAGCACTAATTTATTATTATTTTTTGTCAAACCTAATATTTTATTATGTTTTCTAATTAAAAATGCAGAACATTTGAGTTTGTGAAAGATATTTGTTGACTTTTACTTGCAATTAAAATTCTGCTTATTTTGTGGCCTTGATAGATGTATTTTCAGGAGATCTATTGGTGACATAGTCACTCCAGTTTGCCCTACCTTCTCATGTGTTTGTGTAGTGGGAGCTAATTCTTACTGGGCCAGACATACAGATTTCCTGATTAGGATCGGGTAAGAAGAGCCCTTGGCCCCTCAGCTGAGGCTTGGAGACTACCATATTGGGTAGTGAAAGCTGCGGAGTTTCAGTATGGAGTTGTCGTCCATGCTCCACTTGCAGAATAAGTCCATCAGCCAAGTCCAGTTACTTGGGATTCGGCAGTTTACTAATGGTACCCAACACCTCTGCTAGCAGTAGTTCCCCCAAATCACTCTCATGATGGATCTGCATGCATCTGCTCTCAAACACCCACTAGTCTACACTATGCACTGACTTAGTAATGAGTGACCATGAAATTCCACAGTGACTCTTCTCCACTATATCCAAGTTTTCCTGTCTGTGTCCACTTATTATCCCTTGGTCAATCAGCTTTCTTTCTTTTCTTCTTCCTTCCTCTTCTGAGTAGGTTTCGTCAGCTGCTGCCGCTTACATGCAGAGGATGCTGGTAGATGGTTATATAAGCATTTTTATTTGCTTATTTGTGATGTATATTGTGCCAGTACCATAGCAAGTGTGGCTTGAATGAGGTACCTACCCTGGGCACCAACTTATAGTGGTAACTGAATGTTTAAAAATGTTTGACTGCTAAGAAGTTGTCAATTCAGCAGTCCCATTCCCTTAATAGGCAGATTGTAAACTGCCTGTCCATTCTATTTTTAAGGTATGCTACTTTATATATATATATATATATATATATATATATATATATATATATATATATATATATATATATATAATGGGTGTATATATATATAAATTAATATAATATAATATTATACTTATATATATATATATATATATATATATATATCTATAGATATATATATATATATATATATATATATATATATATATATATATATGTATATATAATATATAGGCCGGGCATACTTACTCGAAAGTGCTCTTCACCGAAAGCACTTTTGCATAAGTATGCCTGTTGCGGAGATCATACTACAGTGCTGATAAGGGAATATTCCCTTTTCCTCTCTGTAGTGCGATCTCTGAGTCAGAATATTTTGTTCAGTACTCCTCTCTCTCTCTCTCTCTCTTTCTATATATATATATATATATATATATATAGTATATGATTTACTATCAAAGGACTGAAAATTCAAAATATTGAATGATGGAATTTGCCCCTTTCAGCCTTTTGATTTTCAGTCATTTGATCATAAGCCTATATATGAAATAGGTAGTTTACATGCTATCTAGAAGTCATTGCAGTTGCTTAAGGACAGCTTGTAAACTGTCAAACTGTTCATAAACAAGTTTGACAGTTGATAAGTTATTGCTAAGCAGTCAACCAGACTGCAGTGTGTGATGTGAAGAGTTACTGCTGCTAACTATGGAACATTCCCTTATTACAGCTCTGTGTTCTTGTTGTATTAGTAAGAAGAAAGCCAGTGGTTGCTGGTACCAGTAGATACTAGTTACCTGTCAGGAAAGTAGCTGGTGTGTCTTAATTTTAGCCTTACACAACTGTACATTTCTCTAGCAATACTGGATAATGTGCCAGATATAGTTACTCATCTGTTACCTATTGTATTTGTCTTGTTAACTGCTGCTTTTGAGAGCAACAAATTTTGTCTGCCCAGGCACATTGCCTTCACATTTTACTTGTTAAAGCTGCCAAATGCAGTGGTTCTGTGATTCAGATCCAGCAGCCAGCTATTCTTCCTCGACATGCATATATGCTTGCTGATCGTAGAATCTTAATGCGAAAGATGGTATATGAAGGAATACAGATGTTTATAGAAGTGTGTGTACATTCCTGATTGTGTATCAAGTTTCTCAACATGACTGGATACCTTACCTTTTGCCTTTTCTTCTAACAAAATAAGTTTCCTATGGACTAGGATTGTGTCAGTCTTGAGCTTCATCGGCAGTATTATGACATTTGCCCTGTATACAGCAATATAGGACTGTAGTTTCTGTTTTTATTTCTTATCAATGTACAAGCTGTTTAACTACTTGCATTTCTCATGTTTTTATTTTGGGAGTGAAAAGTGTATTTTGGGGTTTATTCGTGTACTGAAGTAGTATGTAGTGTTAAAAGTGGCAGTAATCTGGGTAGTGCACAGAATCACGTAGTGTGTTACTAGTCACACTTTGTATACGATTATTGTAACTACTGAGAGTAGTACATACTGTTTGCATGGCTTGTTTGCATCACGTGATATTAATGTCAGTATTATAATACTTGAAATATACAACAGAGGTACATAAAAATCTATAACAAATCCATAACACAGAGAACTGAAATAATCCTTCTTCTGATTTTGATGGATAGGGGTTGCTCTGTTCTGTTTCCTGCTTTACCTGATTTAGTCCCTTCAGACTTTGTTACTTTTGTCTTTCTTTCTCTAGTCCAGAACATGTAATCTCCATTATTACTTTGCTCAAACTATTGTCTTTTTTTTTTGTATTGTACTTCTACATGTTTTATTATCATTACATGTTCAGCGTACAGTCTAGCTAGTTATTGCCCACTTCAGCGTTTGTTTACATGGATTTCTTTTACTGTCAGAGGCATTCCCATAACATAATTAGATTTGTTGTTGATTAACTTTCTGTTGCTGATTATATTTGTCAAGATACTGAGTTTTGGAATTGGGAATTGTCCCTACTATAGGTGGAGAGTTGTATATTTTATACAGTGTTACTTGACCAGAATACTACTTGTACTATCATTTAGACATTTCATAACGTAAACCTGTACATTGCTGTTTCTATATGGTGTGTGTATTAAGTGCTGAATTTATCTTGTGGCTGTTTGTGTTTCTTTGGTACCCCACTACTACATGTACAAAAAAAATGTGTCACTTAATTTACATATAACATTTATGGGTGCTACTGCTGTGTCTTCACATTTTTGCATGATTTTAACATCTGCTATTTATCAAGCATTAGTTTTAATGTTTTTGTAATCTAGCTGTATAATTATTGTTAAATAACTCCCTGCTGCATTACACAAGTATTTATTAACTCCCTCCAGGCATGTCTAAAGGTCAATTCCCCGTGCTTTCTCCTATTAACCTGGTGAACTTTGGCATCCTGATGCAATGTAGCAACTGCCTCATGTACATCGACAACCCTCTCCTCTTACCTCCCAACACTCAGACTTGCGAGAGATGCATTTATATGTCCAAATTGGAAGCCATGCACTCTCCAGCCAAGACTGGAATAGCTGGTCAAGAGGAGAAGGTCAATACTTGCACCACACCACATGGAACACATAGCCCTCCAGAACACACACCAGCACTGCCTTCACATAAAAACACAAACCACACACCCACCTTCATTGAGGCTGTGACACCCGTGCACTGGCCCAGCAATCAAGGAGCCTCAATCCTCACCGCTAACACCAATGAGGGACATCCATATAGGGAAAGGATAATAAATACACACACAGTAAAGTACAATTTCCCTTAAGAACACACAGAGATCACAGTCAGTCTGGGGCTGGTTTCTCCCGTTCTCTCCAGGTTCCCAATAAGACTCCCCACTGGTACAGCTATAGGGTTCAGATCTCAGCCTATTGGGCAAGCTAAAACCCCCAGCACCCTCTGTCTAACCAGTGCTTCGTGTCCTTGCCCAAGTAGCTCACACACACACACACACACACACACACACACACACACACACACACACACACACACACTTTGAAATAAGAGTTATATACAACCACACAGCCACTCTTGGGGAAGGCTGGCACAGGTTCTCTAGCTGTGCCCCTTTTCTGCCCAGCCTAAAAGGTAGTACCAGCTGTCACCACCCTCTGATATCAGCTACTCAAAGGCCCTTCTGAAAGGCTGTCCAATTATTACTGTGCCAATATTATTATCCAAATGGTAGTATGACTGAACAGTCAAGGCTTATTAGAGTGACTTGGTACAGTAGCACTATATACATGCAATGTACTCTAGAGCTCAAGTTAACCCTACATAAAACAGCCACAGTTGAAAGGTTTAAAATATTTAATAATAAAAACACAAGACAATGCTTCTTACTACACAGTGCTAGTCAAGAGTTCAGAGATCACAGAGAAATATTTAAAATAATACTGTAGAAATGTTCTGACGTCACAGAAAAACTAGTCTAATCTTCCTATTTCCTAGCTATGTCTGAGAAAATGCAGCTCTAAATAACTTACATATAGAACAAAGCAGTGCTGGTGGATGTTGGATGTTCTCAAGACAAAATGCTCAGAGTTCTCTGATTCTATCTCTTTAAATTGATAACACAGAATTGTTTCACATGACATAATTCTTCACACTTTTCTGGTGTTCCCAGGCTAAAAAAACTACATTTACATTCTTTACACCTGTTCAGAAACCAGAGCAATAAAGGAGATTTATACATGCAAATTCTAGCCATTAACTCTGGCCTAAAAACGATGGGCAGAATTCCTTCATCCAGACATATCGGCTCCGAATTTTGACATCAAGGACAGTCATGAAATGCTTGACTTAGCTTTCTTACAGCAGAGTGCACTGTTGTTACATTTTTGCAGTTCAATATCCAATGCAGTCTTTTCACATTTAAGAGAGCAAGCCTGTGTCTTACATTAATATTTGCAAATGACAGAATTATCTACAGAATCTACAGAATTCTATCTGGCTAGGCTGGCAGCCTTCACCTATCTTCACAGAGGCTCTCACTAAAAATCTACCCAAGCAGCAGAGACCTCCAACGCAGAAATGAACTCGACCACCACAACACAACACTAATCACAAGACACATAACTCTCCTAAACATTGTGCCACTTAACCAAAGCCCCTAAGGCAAAACAGCATGCCCAACCTACTAGTCATCGGTGATTCGATAGTGAGGCACACTGATATCCCACTCACTAGGTTGAATAAGGAGAAAGTAACAGTCAGCTTCATGTCAGGTGCCAGGATCCATCACATAACGCACTCACTCAGGTCTCTCAACAACATTGTACATCTAGGTGTGAATGATCTGAGACGTACATGAAAAGAGACATGAAGGAGCTCTTGGATTATGTAGACCAGGCGGGTATGACCCTAGCCCTGAGAAGCATCCTACCATCACCCGGAATGATTCCACAGTACAAGCAGAAAATGATTGATTTCAACAATTGGCTAAATTTCTGGTGTTATTCTAAGAGGATCCAGTATCCGTCTGCCTGGGATGACATGATTGACAGACCTCTATGCTTTTCCAGAGATGGCCTGCATCTGTCACCCATGGGCTTCCGGATACTGGCCAAGGCTCTTGCCACCCCTATAGTGCCTTTTTTAGGCGGTGTTCCAAAGACCAAATTACCACCTTAACAGCTACAAACAAATGTAAAAAATCTCTCCAAAGCTAACTTTGGGCTCCTAAAAACAGAGGTGGCTAACTTCATGGCACCCATGCAAATGGAGAATAGTTGTATGACTGCAGAATCATGCACCAATCCACTGTACAAACACGTACACAAATACATGGATCTTGCCATACCCAATAGAACCAAAATGCCCTACTCCCAAAAAAAAGCCAATCTGGTGGTCCCCTGCCATAAACAAACTCTAAAACTGAAGGAGGAAACTGATGCATAATAAGGTGAAGTCCCAAGACTGGAAAAACTCCCTTATCAGCCTCAACAAAAAGTTGAGATCCCTCATCAAATCCTCTAAAGCTAGCTATGAAAACAGAATTGCAGCAGATAGTAAAGACAGCCACAAGGCCTTTTATAGTTATGTAAAGAATCCTCATGGCAATGTCCAGATTTGCTCTGAGCTACTGCACAATGGTACCTCCTGTCCCGAGCCAACAGATATTGCCAGTATACTGGCCAACAGATTCAGTGCCAACTTTACCCCCCCCCCCAAGGGCCAATCACAATACCAGTAGATTGCCAGACACCCAGTATTACTGCTGCATAGGTTAAAACAGCACTATCTAAGGCCAAGAATACAGCTTCTATGGGACCTGACCATATCCCTGGCTGTGTTCTACATGAACTACAGAGTGAACTGGCACCTCATCTGTGTGCCCTGTTCAATCACAGCCTCACCTCAGGCTTTGTCCCTACTGAATGGCGCACTGCTACAGTCCTCCTTCTCCACAAAGGAAGAGTGACTACAGACCCTAGGAACTATCGCCCCATTAGCCCAACGAGCCTGATGTACAAAGCTATGGAATGCATCATCATGGACCTAATAAACAAGGGTATAGGTAATCTCCAAACTCTGGTTCCCACACAGTTTAGTTTTGTGAAGAATAGATCATGCCTGCTCAACTTGGTCGACTTCTTTGAGTCCATCACCAGAGCTGTGGATGAAGGCAAGGTGGTTCATACAGCCTACCTTGATCTGGCCAAGGCTTTTGATACCGTTCCTCACTCAGGAATCATAGAAAAACTCATTAAGCTAGGCGTCAAGCCCTGTATCACTAGGTGGGTTGGAAACTGGCTCACAGATAGAACCCACAGTGTGAAAGTAGCTGACTCCAAGTCAGACTGCTGACTAGTCACAAGTGGAGTCCCACAGGGTTTGGTCTTGGGTCCTCTCCTGTTTGGTATCTACTTCTCTGAAGTCCAGGCCAACACAGAGGGACTCTGGCTGACAATGTTTGCAGATGATTGCAAGTTGGGAATTATTATTAAATCCCCAAGTGATGTTGCCATCATACAGAATGGCCTCACTGAGACCAATGACTGGTGTCAGAACCATGGCCTTAAGCTCAATGCTAAAAAATGTGTCATCCATCCCCTTTGGGAAAAAACCTGGTTCCCATGAATTACCACATCGATGGTAGTCCGCTGAATATGAACTTTATATGAACACAGAAGGCGTTATAAGAGATCTGGGAACACTGGTTGACAGCAACCTCTCTTTTGATCACCACATTGCCACTGTGGTCAGAAAGTCTTTGTTTGTGGCACAACTCATTACTAATGGTTTTACATCCAGGAAGAAAGAGGTTATTGTCTCAGTCTACTCTTCCCTCATTAGGCCAGTCATAGCGTACAATGTCCTATTTGGCATGTACCTCCGTAGACACCTGCAACAACTGGAGGGGCCACCTAGGCCTTAAACACTTGTCCTGTGGGGACAGACTCAAAAAAACTCCCAACTATTTTCCGTCTCATATCGCCTACTTAGAGGCGAATGTTCTTCATCTCACATTGCTGCAGTCCTTACACTTGGGTAGTCCGCTGTCCTCGGTCGGCCCGAATATCAAAGTATAAGGCTGACGTTGGTCAAGGCGCATTAGACTGACATCAGGACGTCAGGGTACAAATGCGCAAGACCGACGTCATATCCTCAGTCTTTTTTGCCGCATGGTCCGATGCAGAAGCAGCGTTGCAAGTGCCGTTCGGCGTTCTGAAATTTTTCGAATTCGGAGTTTCAGACCGAGTCAAAGTTGGCTAAGTACCCCGTTGGGGAATATTTTAGTTTTTTCTTGCCTCAGTGGTTTACCGGATGTCAGAAAAAGTGAATAACTGTATTTCTTGTGGGAAACAGATACCCGCATAGAGATTATCATACTTTGTGTATTCCTTGTTTAGGGCCTGAGCACGACGTTGTTGGGTGTCGCTTTTGTGCTAGATTCAATAAGCGCACTATTAAGAGAAGGTTAGACTGTGCCAGGTTAGTCTTCGGGAAGCGGTGCAATTACAATATGCCGTCGGATGCTCAGACGCCCGCTTCTTCGAAGAAGCGCAAGGATAAAGCAGCTAAGTCCAGGCAAGATGAGTCGTCCATACCGGACGCCGGTTCTTTAGAGGTGTCGGTGGAGCCGGTGGTTCCACCGGAGGTTTCTCTGGAGTCCCAGGGGGAGACCTTGTTATTGCAGGATGTGGCCTCTCAGGAGGCAGGTCAGGCTGAAGGGGCTTCTCAGGTTACTGTACTCCCCTCCCTTCCTAGGGTGGTTAGGCCTTCTCCTTCTGTTTCCAAGGCTTCTCCCAGAGGCAGGCCAGGTTTAGCTTCAGTTGGTGTCACTCCTAGTTCTTCAGGATCTGTGCCCAAGAAGCATATGCTTAAAATGGCAGAAGATTTGATTACTTTGATTAGAGGTTCTTTGCCCCCTCCTGATAAGAGGCCTAGGGTGGAACCTGAGTTGGGGAGTTTTGAGCAGGCTTCAGATGTTTCAGAGTCTTCGGCTGAAGACTTGCAGGAGTATTCTCCTTATTCTGATTCTGATGTGGATGATTCTACTCCTTCTGCTTCTCCTCCTGAGGATTTTTCTTTTTCAGAGACTCTTCATTCCATGAGGGAGCATTTTAAGTGGGAAGGTCAGGACTTCTCTGATTCCAGGAAAAGGCTTAGGGAATTTTTGTTTTTACCCCAGCATAGGCCTTTGGCTATACCTCCTGATTTCTGCTTGTCATACAAAGCCATGTCTGACCAAGTTCTGTTATAAATGCTACAGCTAAAGAAATCCCAATCCCTCTGCACCACACACTCCAGAGACCTCAACCTCATTACCACAATTAACAGAACATGCTGGAGGGACAGGTTCATAACCCATAGACTACCCTTGCTATGGAATAGACTTCCCATACACGTCAAGCAGAGCACCTCGCTGACCCTCTTCCAGAGAAATCTTGATGAGTGGATGGTTAATGGAAAATTCACCCCGGGGATAACTCCAGCGGCTCTACTTGACAGAGCCTCTGGGAACTTAGGTTGTGTGACACTGTCAGGGTAATCCTATGGCTAGGCTTGTAAAGGCCCCAGGGCCATTAGCCTAGTACACACCTATGAATCTATGAACTGTGGCAAAGTCATTTCAGGTGAAACTGTAATGATTAGAGGATCCCTGCATATTTCCTATATGCTTCATGAAGTCTGAAGCATTTGTTGGCAGGTGTAAAGAAGTTTTGTAGGTCAACTGAGACCTCTTGGAGTAAAGAAATGGATGATATTGCCAGACGGATATCAGTTTAAGATGAAGTTAAAATAACACATTAAAATTGATGAGAGACTCTAGCAATGAATAAGTTGGAGGAAAGATGAGAACTACAACTGATACAGGGGTGAAAAAATGGTGAGAGATGAAATGCACAAAGTGAAGTAGAACCAGAAGGCTTTACCTGATAAGAAATTAGTTTATCCATCAGTCACTAAAGGATAAATACTGTATAATTCCCTAGGTTATCAAAATATGGCAATATTCCTGCATTAGCAGAGAGTATATATGGTTATTGTAGGACTTTCAATAAACAGACTACCAAGTCTTAATCAGTAGGACCCTAAAGTGGCAATGGAATCTATAAGTCTAGAGAAACAGTTTTTTTTTACGAATCAAGCGAAATATAAGACACCAGAAAGTGATGGACTACCAAATTAATTCTAGAATACTCAACCAGGAGTGGCGTTATTTAGACTTTACAATGAAATAGTAGAGATTTAACAGAATCTTATGTCCTTTCCAAAAGACTGCGGGAAGTGATATCAAGGGAAGGTAGAGTTTCAAGTATGCTTTACATATAGAACAGTGTCAGTGTTAAATCATAACCGGATGCTATTTGCTACTTAAACTGGTTATTTAAAGAATGGTTATGGCAGAACTCATCACAGCTGCAAGTCATTGGAATTGTGGGTTGAATTGATGGGTTAGCCTCTTCCCCCTGTGTTGTACAATCTGAAGTACATTTATTTAAGCTGAATGGGGTAGAGGCATAGCCTCCACAATACCCAGGACACAGCTGTTGTTACCTTACTCTTTGCATTTCATCTATAGAAAGTGGCAGAAATTGTTAGAAAATATGAAATAAAGCGTCCTAAAGAATGCAGAATTGCAGTGTTTCTAGATGACATTTTGATGTACTTGATGACTCTAAGTACGTATGTAGATTATTTTAGCTGTTAGATGAATGGGACCTCAAGTTTTTAAGGTGAACAAAACAAAACAAAAGTGAGAGTAGTGGCAAGTAATATATTTCAACTTCTCTTCCCCAATGCTCATAAAAGATTACAACTCGTTATGGAGTGATAATTGGAGTGATTGGTATATTGTGTATTTGGGAATCTGATTGGGAAGTACAGTAGGTTAAGGGAGTATTTTTAGAGATGCAAGCATTTATCTAGTTCTGGAAATGGATAAGAATATACAAATGATACTTTCTTAACCTTCATAGCCATATATATTTCAAAGTTTTCCAGAGGGAGTGCTAGGGAGCTCTTTAAAGTTTGTAAAGAGATATTGTTTGTGATTTATGTTTGGCAAGACTGTAACTATCGGATAGCTTGGGGTACATTAATATTGCCAAAATAATGCAGTGGACTTAAGGTACTGGATCCTGGTTTACATTATGATGCTGAGCAGGTTATATTATTGCATCTGTTGCCAAAAGAAAATTAGGAAGCAGTGTAGAATTTACTGGTTAAGCTGTTGACAAGTGAGCATGAGAGAAATGTATTAGGCTTGCCTTTTATATGGTTCATATCCCAGAAAAGTAGACTAACCAGATGTGATGAGGTGGGCTACAAATTTTGTGTATAATTTATTAAATAGGCACATTGTTGTTCCTGATTGGATAGTGGGGTATATACTGCATGAAGGACATAATATAAGGACATGCAGAGAAAGTCGGCAAGGAATGGAATCCGGAGCTGGATACAGTGACTGATAAGAATGCATGGAAGAATATTTTATTTGTTTGACTGTCAGATAACCTACTAAATCAATACAAATCTTTGAAAATGCCTGAAGTGTTAATAAATTTGTTTATGTCCCTTTGAGCCTGCAGAAAAATTCTAAACTTGGATGGTCAGTATTGGATGTGTAATCAGGGTGTATTGGGTGTATAGCAATACATGTTGTGGTTATGTTCGTGTACTGCAATATGTAAAGATTGATTAAAATCTTAGTATGTATGTTTCTAGAAAAGACTCTGCAGATTACTGGGACTTGGGGTATGAAGGGCAGTGACCTTCTTGACAATATTAGTGACTAATAAATAATAACTGAACGATACATATGTTATGCTGATGGAAGATGAATTTGAAGTTAGAGAAAAATGAATAGCAGAGATGACATTTTGGTAAGAGGTATTTTCCTAGGTTAGAAACTGACTTGTGTTATGGACAGGATGGAGTGAAGAGAGTGGTAGAAGAATTGGAATGATGTTTGTGTGCCCCCCACCAGTTAATTGTTAGAATTTGTTTGTCTTTCCTAATACTTAGTGCATTATAATATGATATAGTATAAATTTGCTTAACAAGTGTTTCAATTTTATCTATTTTCGGGGATAAAGCTGGTTATGTTGAAAGGTGGTGTAGTGATCACAGTCAGAAAAAGTGACACATTTTACAATCTTTCATTATTGAACATATCATTTATAAATGTTTTTGAATGTATGTACACTGTTCCAATGTTCTTGTAATCTCTTCTTTGTCTGATGCTAAACAACTTTGCATTTACATAACTATTTGTATCCTATGTACCGTACAGTAATAGACATTTCTGTGATCCTTGTTCCTCATATGGCTGAAAATGGTCTTTTAGACCAGCCCACTCATCCCGTTAACAAAACAGAAGTGTGAGAGGGTACACTTGCTTGGTTCCCCTTCCAAGATGAAACTTGTGGGATAAACTAGCATTAACCTTAACACTGACAGAGAAGCCCTCATCAGCACCTTGCATGAGCTGCAGAAATCTTTTTGAAAACTTAAATACTTCTAGTAACTTCCATTCCATTCTGTCAAATACCTTTTTAACATGCAGGCTGATCACAAAAAATCCTCCGTGATCTGCATGAGTCAGCATACAATTCAAGAAGGCCAGCCTAGACACTAGAAGAGACATCAGAATATTGTACTTCTGATTCAGAATGGATATGGGTCAGGAAGAACTGGGACCAAAGGGTCCTTGCACTCCTCAGAAATCACAGAAATTACAGCTTCCCTCCATGAGAGATTCGTCTGTGGCCTTAGTACCACATTTAGCATATCTAGCAACTTGGCCAGCATCTGCTCTCCTCCCTGAAAATATAACTCCAAAGCATTTCTCCTTAAACCAGTTCATCTTTATCTATAGGAACTAACAGTGTACTCCTTGGTAAAATCGGAGAGACAAAGGCACTGTAAGAATCTAGTCAAATCCTTTGACTGCAACTACCCCCGCAATCCCCACTCTTCCTGTCCGTAAAGCTTTTCATAAAGTCATTGAGATGCTCGCAAAATATCCAATAGTCTATTCAGTGTTAGCTGTTTACATTTATACCATCACCCAGACATCATTCTGTCTGATTTGTTTTTGTATTGGATGAAGGGCTATTGTTTTCTAAGCTGCTAAGTTGTCAGTGTTGCTCAAATGAATTTTTTCTTTTAATATGCACAGATGTATGCAATGCCTTTGAAATTTCATTGTCTCCTTTTAAAGTATGCTGATGCATCTAAAACATTTGAAGGCTCTGTTTTCCTATTCCTCACGTCCTAGCACTGCTGTAGCCTGTCAAGCCTCCTTCACCACTAATGCTGTTACTGTTTTCTCCATGCTGTTTGCCAAATAAATTCACATAGTTCTAGTGTATTGCATTAAATCTCATTTTAGCACTCCTGATAGTATACTGCCACTATAGCTGGGCTAATTCATCCAAAGGACTACAGTTAATGCAGTTATGCAGTTGAATGTCCTGCAAATCACCAAAGTATGCAGAATGGCAAAATGATAAATACAATATGCCCAGTTAAACCCAGATGTGAAACCATATGATGAAAAGCTACTTCCAATTTTAGATATTCTAATCAAGCTAGGGCCCCCCTTTACATCAGAAAACTATGATTTTGTTTTAATCCCCTGCGAGAATTATAATCCCTCCTTGAAATTGTGTTACAGCAGGAACAGTTTGACCCTGTACTGTCAAAAGAATATACCCTCACCATTATCTGATGGCCCCTCTCCAATTTCCCTGTGTTGCTATATATCTGCCCACTGGTCTGTAACTTTAACATCAGCATCTCAGAATGTTGGGGAAAACATATCTACCTATTATTACCTTTGTAGGAAAAAAACCCCTCAAAATCTAATTTCATCAGCCTAGCCTGCTGTTTGGCATACAGGTGGGTTTCGTGAAGAAGCACAAGTTGGGGAGAAATGTCCTCACCACTGGCAACGGTGGGGGATGTACACACTGGGAGGATGACAAGTGCACACACAGTAAAGTGCAATTTTTCTTAAGAGCACACAGAGACCACAGTCGGTCTGGGGCTTGTTTCTCCCACTTTCTCCAGATCCCCAATAAGACTCCCCACTGTCACAGCTATAGGGTTGAGATCACAGCTGAGTGGCCAAGCAAAGACCTCCAGCACCCACTCTGTCAAACCAGTGCTTTGTGTCCCTGTAGCTGACACATATACACACTCACCTGGGATAGGCTGGCACAGGTTTACTAGCTATGCCTCCTTCTGCCCAGACTGTAAGGTAGTTTTCACTGCCACTAGCCACTACTTATCAACTACTTTAAGGCCCTTAGCAAAGGGTGTCCAATGTTACTGTGTAATGTTACTATTAATCCAAATGGTAGTTTGACCAGGAACAAGGCTATTAGGAATGGCCTGCACAGTATCACCAAATAGATATGCAAGTAACGCTTGAGTTTCAGTTGTGGCTAGAGATGTTTAAATATATATATTTAATAATAAAAAAACAAGAAAATACTCAGTAAATGAACACTAACTTCAGAGTTCAAAATCACAGGAGATATTTAAAACAACATTGCAGGACAGTCTCAAATAAATACAGAAAACATCTAAACTAATCTTTACTATATTCCTAAGTATATCTAAAAGAATTACTATAACCTAGAAACTTATTACAGCAAGGCAAGTGTGGTGAATGGATCTTCTAGCTGATGTCAGGTCAAAGACAAATACAGAAATGCTCTACCTCTCTCAGAGAGCTCTTAAATTAATATCTCTTATTACTCTTGGGATACTTGCAGCATGACATCACTTCTTGTTATCTAACTGTCTCAGGTGAAAAACCCCACTGCAACTTGTAACCTTTAGCATCTCTATGTGAAAATACATAAATAAGGATCTAAAGCAAATGGTGGAAGTCGTAAAATAATTTACATTCCTCCACACTTAGAGAATACAAAAAACGTTTAGTTCTAGACATTACATCTGCTGCTGCACTGAAACTGAAAGATAACATCTCTTTTGTTTATGGTCCAGCCATAAAGTAACTCGGCCTCAACCATTCTTCTGAAGTTTCTCCCCCCTGTTAAAACACGTATATCTAAACAGTTACAACAGTGCATATATATATTTCTGATCCGTACTAAAATATTTCCTCAGCACACGTCTATACAATATGACACAGTTCTAATACATTTGTGACACAGGCGTATGAATCATGTTGATATTTACAAATGACGCACAGCCACTTAAAATTCCAAATAGCTGGACTGGCAGTATTTCCTTTTGTAACATTTCTTCCCCTCCTGAAAACTCAAGCTAGTTCTTCAAGTGACCCTTCAGAAACATTGCTTGAGAGGGTGAGCCTATCTGCGAATACACTGCCCCATACCCTGTCTTGAGAGCTCATCTGCATTGGCACTACTAACCCCACTGTGGTGCTGAACTGTCATATTGTATGCCCACAACCCTAGGTTCCACCTTGGCATTTTGCTGGCTGGCTCGATGTAGCCATGTTAAGGGATTGTGGTCTGTAACTACAGTGAATTTCATTTCATACAGATAAGGCTGAAGTTTCTGCAGTGCCCACACTATGGCAAGGCATTACATTTCTACAGCTGCATAGCATTCCTCCCTGGGATGGAGCCTACGGCTGAGATATACCACTGGGTGCTCTTCTTCCTGTGAGGAAACCTTTGGTGTAATCTGGACTGGCTAACATAGGGGGTCCTCCCAAAGCTCCTGTAAGTTTCTGGAATGCCTGCTCACATGCTGGGGTCCACACTACCTTATCTGGCTTGTTTTTCCTTGTCAGGTCTGTGAGGGGAGCAGCTATAGTACTATAATTGGGGGCAAACTTTCTGTAGTACCATGTTGTCCCTAAGAATGCCCTCGCCTGCTTTTTGTTAACAGATGCAGGCCATGCCTGGATGGCTTCCACTTTGGCAGGTTCTGGCCTGATCTTATCATTCCCCACTCTGTCCCAGGTAGATCATCTCTGCCATACCCACCTGACATTTACTGGGCTTAATGGTCAACCCTGCCTTCTGTAGTCTGCCCAGCACCTCCCTGACATGCCAAAGGTGCGCTTACCAGGAATGGCTATAGACGGCAATGTTATCCAGCTAAGCAAGGGCGAAATCTCCTGCTCCTATTAGGGTATGATATACCAGCCTCTGGAAAGTCGCTGGGGCATTTTTCATTCCAAAGGGTATTTTTGTGAATTCATGCAAGCCGAAAGGAGTCACAAAGGCCGACCTCTCTCTAGCATTGGGAGTCAAAGGTACCTTCCAGTAACCCTTGGTAAGATCAGTGGTGGTAAGATACTTAGCCCCACACAGCTGCTTTAGGGCTTCATCTGTCTTAGGCATGGGGTAAGCATCTGACTCATTGTGGCTATTTAATTTGCTGTAGTCCACACAGAATCTGGTGCTGCCATCCTTCTCTGGCACCAGCACCACTGGGGATACCCAGGGACTGCTGGATTCATGGATTGCCCCTAATTCCAACATTTCCTGTATCTCCTCCCTCAGCATCTGTTTGACTCTGTCAGGCACCTTATAAGGGGCCTGCTTAATAGGCCTTTGGGGTCCTGTATCGATTATGGTGCTACACCAGGTGGGTGCAACCTGTTTTTCCAGTGAATATGTCCCCAAACTCCTGTAACAATGCTCAGATTTCTTTAAACTGGTTAGGGGATAGCTGCTGGGACATTGCTACCCCTTCCAGTGAGGTGCAAGTCTGAGCCTTACTGAGGAGATCAGTCACCAGATCTCCCTCGGACTCCTCCTGCCATCCAGTGCAAAAATTCAGCACAAGGGCCTCCCTATCACGGTAGGGTTTCATCATTCTAACATGGTACAGTTTGCACCCCTGCCTCTTGCCAACAGTTCTACCATATAGTTAACATCACTGACCTTCCTTAACACTTTGAAGGGTCCCTCCCAAGCTGCCTGTAACTTGTTGTGTTTGACATGAATGAGAGCCATTACCCACTGACCTACAGCATACTCTCTAGCTTGAGGATTCCTGTCATACCAGACCTTCTTCTGCTGTTAGGCTTCTGCTAGGTTCTCGTGGGCCAAGCCCATGAGGTCCCTGAGGTTTAGGACATATGCCACAACAGACACATTGTGGGATTCACACTAACCCCTCCCACTCATCTTGAATCAAATCTACAGGTCCCCTCACCCTATGCCCATAAAGCAATTTGAAGGGTGAAAAACCTGTGGATTCCTGGGGCACCTCTCTGTAAGCAAACAGGTGGTGGAAAATATTTGTCCCACTCCCTCTTGAACTGTTCTGCAAATGCCCATAACATGGTCTTTAGTGTAGAGTTTAACCTCTCCACTAGACCATTAGTCTGGGGATGATAGGGGGTGCTCTTTAGGCGCTTCACCCCACAGTGCTTCCACAGACAAGCCAGCAGGTCTGACATGAAATTGGCACCTCTGTCAGTCAGTATTTCTTTTGGGAAACCTACCCTGCTGAAAATCTCTAGCAAAGCATTTGCCACCTTTTCTGCCTCAGTAGAGGATGGGGCCACCGCTTCAGGGTATCTGGTAGCATAATCTGCTACCACTAGGATATAATTTTGCCTTGTGGAACTTGGGGTACTGAGAGGCCCCACAATATTTATAGCTACCCTCTGGAATGGCTCCTCAAACACAGGTAAAGGCATCAAAGGAGCCTTGACTACTTTTTGGCACTGCTCACAGGTCCTACAGTACCATGTTACATGTGCAGAAATCCCAGGCCATCAAAAGTTCTGCATAGTACGTCTGCTGGTATGCTTTATGCCCATGTGACCTGCAAAGGCATTATCATGGGCTATGGCTAGAATTGCCAGACAGTAGGCTGTGGGCACTATCATCTGCTTTATTCTCACACCCTCTAGCCCTCCATCAGGGGTCCAGTCTCTGTACAGGAACCCTTTGTCCCAGTATACAGATTCTCCCTTTCTTTGAAAATCAGGTGCCTCACTAGCTACCTTCCTCAGCCCTTGTAATGTAAGGTCTGAGAGCTGAGCCTGTCTCAACTCTCTTTGTATCTCTTCCCACCTCCCCTTGCACAGGAAGTCTGGTATTCTCTGACAGCGGGTCCTCACTTTCAGCCTGGGTACTACTACTCACCTCTGCCTTTGCAGTCACTCTGTCCAAGGGAATACCAGTATCCACAAGCAGCTGTGGCTCACCTTCAGTCATACTGCTACAGGGTAGCTCCCTCCCTGAAGTAACCACCACACCAGTTCTGGTTTCAAGTTTGTGGTCTGTTTGGGTCCCCCCTAGGTTACCAGACCCACGTTCTTGTCTCCAAGCCTTATTGCATATCACTGCATGTACACAGGGTACTGCATTATCAAAATCATTCCCTATCAGCACATCTGCAGGGATATCCTCAAACACACCTACTTGCTGGCTTCCTTTTCTACCCTCCAAGTCAAGGTGAACCCTAGCCAAAGGTTTCTGGAATGGGGTCCCTCCTAAAGCTCTGACTAGAGTAGACTACCCAAGCAAGTAGTGCTCCTCTTTAACCATTGCAGGCTTCACACTGGTTAGGTCAGAGGCTGTCTGTGTCCAAGTAGTGACCTGTTTCCCATTTACTAAGATAGGATATGACCTGTTGTCTCCAGACAACTCAGTGCTGCATTCTGTCATTCCCACTTACTGGCTCTTCCACCTTTTGTTCCCCACCTTGATCCGTGGACATCTATATGCTACATGGCCCCAGTGGTTGCATTTAAAACATTTCCCCCCTTGGTCCTAGATGTGTTCCATACTAGTGACTTTCCCTGCTGCTGGCAGACTCTGTTGGGGCAGTTTAGGCTGCCCACCACCGGTTCCCTTAGACCCATAAGCAGCACTGTGTATCCCTTTTCTGTGCAGTGATGCCTCGCTTGCTAAGTATTGGTCTCCCTTCTTGCCCAGCTCTTCTGCAGTATTGCACTGCCTATCTGCTAACCAGCTTGTCATGTCCTTAGGTAAAGTGCTAAGGGCTTGTTCCCTCACCAAAACGTCTGCCGGCCCTTCAAACATGGTGACCTGACACCCACTCACCCACCTATGAAAATAAGTCCTTAACTCGGCAATATATTTAAACACACTTTCATCTGCCTTGCGTCTGTGCTCACAAAACCTTTTCCTGTAAGCTTCAACTGTTAACTTAAAACACTCTAAAAGACCATTTTTAACAGTATTACAATCTAAGCAGTCAGTATCAAACAATTTAGAAATAGCAGTTACAACTTTACCATGGAGTAAGGGGGTCAGGAACCATACCCAGAGCTCTTGGTTAACATTATACTGTTTACATATCTTTTGTAAATTGTGGAAGAAATTTACTGACCTTTGTGGCTTCTAGGGTTCAGTTATTCCCTTCTCTATTACCTCCATGACCCTAGTGAAGAGTCAGCAACTCCTTTTCGTGTTGCCTCGGTCTTTCGTTCTCCTCATCTTCCAGATATCGCAGTTTCTCATTTTCCTCAGCATCCAGGCATCCTTGTCTCTCTGTTGATTCTATTTCCAAACATTTGGCTTCCAGTTCAAGTCTCTTTAACTGCAGATGGATTTTTAAGTCCTCTGTGGAAAGGTTGAACTGTCCATTTTCTGAGATTGTACATCTCCAATGCCAATCTGGTTGTCCTCCTGATTGCTGGTCTTTTGATGCAGTTGTGCCCAAGGCTGCAATAATTTCTGCTTTAGTCAGGTTGGCATGCATCAGTCTTTTTAGCCTGGCATATCTCAGCCAACTGGCTCCTTGTCAGCTTGCCATACTCCTCTGCTGACACCCTTGTCTGCTCTCCCTGACTAACTAAGCTAACAAAAAAAAACAATTGTGATCTGAAACTCTTAATGTTCACAGTGTGGCTGATTGACAGTACAAACACTTCCTTAGTGACCACTGTTTACAGGCTACTGAATCCTAATATGTGGATAGCCTACCACTGTCTACAAATTAATATGTGATGCCCCACCACTGGCTCAGTAATTAAGAAGCCTCAGTCCTCACCACTGGCAGCAGTGGAGGATGTACACTCTGGGAGGATGTCAAGAGCACACAGTAAAGTGCAATTTCCCTTAAGAAAACACAGAGACCACAATCAGTCTGGGGCTGGCTTCTCCCTCTTTCTCCAGATCCCCAGTAAGACTCCCAAATGTCACAACTATAGGGTTGAGATCACAGCTGATTGGCCAAGCCAAGACCTCCATCACCCTATATGTCCAACCAGTGCTTAGTGTCCCTGCCCAAGTAGCTGACACACACACACACACACACACACACACACACACACACACACACACACACACACACACACACACACACACACACACTTTGAGGTTTGATTTATACACAAACTCCTGGGAAAAGCTGACACAGATTTATTAGCTATGCCCCAATCAGCCCATACTATGTTAGTTTTCACTGCCACCATCCAGTACTTATCAGCTACCTTAAGGCGCTTAGCAAAGGGCGTCCAATCTTAATTTTGTAATGTTGTTATTAATCTAAATGGTAGTTTGACCAAGAGCAAGGCTATTGGGAGTGGCCTGCACATTGACACCAAATACCTATGCAAGTACTGTAAGAACTTAAATGTCTTTAGACAGACCAGCCAGAATTGAAAGGTTTAAATATATGTTATAATAAATAAAAAAGAACAAGAAAATACTCCATAAATAAACACTAACTTCAGAGTTCAAAATCACAGGAAATATTTAAAACAACATTGCAGGGCAGTCGGAAATAAATGCAGAAAACCTCTAAAATTAATCTTTACTATGTTCCTAACTATATTTAAAATAATTATTATACCCTAGAAATGTATTATTGCAGCAAGGCAGGTGTGGTGAATGGATCTTCTATCTGATGTTGTTGTCAGGTCAAAAACAAATACAGAAATGCTCTATCTCTCTCAGAGAGTTCTTAAATTAATATCTCAAATATTGCTGCTGGGATACTTGCAGCATGACATCACTTCTTGTCATCTGACTATCCCAGGTGAAAGCCTCTAGTGCTGCTGGTGGCATTTAGCATCTCTCTGTGAAAGTACATACATAAGGACTTCCCTTGCATCTAAGGCAAATGGTGGAAGTCGTAAAATAAGATTCCACCACACTTAAAGACAATACAAAAAACTTCTAGTTCTAGACATTGTCTACTACTGCATAGAAACTGAAAGATAATAGCTCTTGTGTTTATGGCCCAGCCATAAAGAAACTCAACCTCAACCATTCTTCTGAAGTTTCAGTCTCCCCTGTTAAAACACACAACAGTTACAATACATGTCAGCTCTGTACTAAAATATTTCCTCAGCACACGTCCATACAATATGACATACAGTTCTAATACATTTGTGGCACAGGCATATGAATCATGTTGATATTTACAAATGACACACATCCATTTACTTTGTATCTCCTTCTGTCACACATCTATATAAATTATATTAATATTCCCAAATGGCATATAAATATTTACAAAATTCCAGATAGCTGGGTTGGCAGTATTTCCTTTTGTGACAGATATACACAAAGACCTTTGACCGCTTCATTGGATTTCTAAGTTTATTAACAGTCCCGGGATATAATCTGCATCTAGGTCTTTCGGCTTTTCCCGGTTAGGGGTCGCCACAGCGGAACTCCAGTCCACTAATGATTGGCAGTAGATATTTACATGCTGGCTTGCCGGGCCTAATGCACAACCGTCAACGAAGGAACGCCCATTGACACATGTTGCCACACAGAAGACGCTCTAACTGAGAATCGAATGGGCAACGTCTAACTGTGAGGCTACAACGCTACCGCAGCACCACCACCACAGTATCGGGATATAATCTGCATAATGACCCAAAATAAATTGACAACATAAGTCTGGGCAAACTCTTTGCAATACATCTAAAGTAGTTGTACCTCCCCACTGGAGCAAGATGCATTGCCCAACTAACTTTGGTTGTTCACAGTGCCCATGTCACCATCTCTGGAACAGTAAGGGGTGGTGTGCAAATGTTTACAATCCCTCCACTGAAATGATTTTATTGATAATGATGGGTTACTTTTTTTTTTTCTTCCTTTTTTGCTGCCACTGATCAAAACATTATTTAAAATAATGAAAAATATAAGGTCACATTCCAAAAGAGTTTCTTTCATTGTAAACCTGCCCTGAATCCAAAAGACCTACTCTGTGTAAGTGATTTACTTTGGTGTAAGGCCTAATTGTAAACATGCTTGCTATGGTGACCAGATTCCAAAACACCCACTGTCAGCTTGTATTCACCTTCTGAGAGCAAGTGTTTTGGAACCAGGACCGTAATGTCTGTGTGACAGTCCGGCAGTATTTATCCCACTAACCAGAAAGTAAACCATCTTTTTGACTCTGAAAAATATAAACACACATACATTCAAGATAAACTCTAAAGCTGTTTAGAAAACAAGACAAAACTTGTAAGCTGCTAGTTTCTGTAGAATCTTTGCAAATCGCAATTTGAACACACACCCCCCCCCCCCAGCCCCCTGGCCCTGGGTATCAAAGCATGACCACATCAGGCATATTCTGTGACCAGTGGAGTGCATGACAAATTTCTAAACACATGAAACCACTGGATGTCCATCAGTTACTGATGTATGGCATTAAACATTTTTGTCTTACTAAAAACCATCTCAACAATTTATAATTGGTGCATATTTCATGTGTTCTTACATTGTGCCATCTCATTTTAGATTAATAATATCCTTTTTACTTCCTCTGGTTATTAATCGTGGGATTCTGTCTGAGAAATTTATGCTCCTTTTTTTAGTTCCTGCACCCATTTTACATTGTGGAAACAATATTTAAGTTGAATATTAAGCAGTAGGAACATATTAACAACATTGTACAGAGCAAAGTCCTGTTACTTGCCATTTTTTTTTTTTTTACAAAATAATCATAATTGTCCAGATGGTTAGAATACCTCCGTGGCAGACCAAGCACATTTAACTTATAGAGGTGGTAAATGCCCCAAAATGACTGTTATATAAATAAAAATATTTACTCTTAAATTTAGCAATTTCTGTATGGAATGTAATGGGGAGCAGTTTAATGTTATAATTCTTAACCTCTGATTTCTTGCTTTAAATTGATTGAATGGCTTTTAATTTTTCTCTGAATGTTTTTAATTTGTTGTATGTGTTTTAGCTTACTCGCTTGGCTGTTATTGGGATTTTGCCCTTTTCTCCACTGTAGAGAGATCTCAGAGTTTGTATATATAGTTATGGGGGGTGTAGGGCAAAGCCTCCCACTTTCATAGGGTTTGACGGTTTATTTTGGTTTTGGTTGGCTGAGTGATCCCCCCCCGGTGGGAAAAAATTTTCTGAAGTTGCTGTTCGTACTTTTGCTAATTTGCTCTTTATGTGTCAATGTTGTGGTATTTGGCTGTTTGGAGTTTATATTTACTAATATAGACCCCCAAAAATGAACTATTTGTTTTAGCCTGGTGCATGCATAGAAATGTGGCTCTTAGAAGCTGCTTATTATTTATTTACTTATTTATTAACATTTGTTGACTGGGAAAGTCCACTGGGTCAGTGACCCATTTTCAGTGGAGGCCCAGGGAGAAAAGCTCCACAAGCAAAATACAAAGGAACACAATAATTAAACACAATGTGACAATGTTACTGATATAAAAGGAAGAAAAAGATATAGAATATATACACACACTGAAGATATGACCGGTGAAAAATAAAACAAGAAGTTTACAATTGAATAGTAGTGTCACATAATTTCCTTCTTTGGTGGACCTATGAACCTGTTCCTATGAAAGAACCTGGTTGTTATAAAATATCCAGAACATTACACTACTACTACAGAGGCAGTAGTATCCAAAGAATCGCATCCTTAACCAAGTAATAGCTTTGAAAGCTGTAGCACATCTTGTGATACCATTTCTGACTATCTGTCAGTAATAGTTTTAAAGGCTGTTGCACCTTTCTTACTGACGCACTCTTTTTTTTTTTTTTTTTTTTTTATATATACAAAGCTGTCACATGGTGCAGCTAAAACTCCTCATGCATTACAAAGGGTTATAATTAGATCACAACTGTTTTGTTTATATGTTCTTGAATTTAATAACATCCATTTCTCAAATATAGGAGAGTGTAGTTGTGATTGAAGATCTGATCATAATCCTGTGTTATAATTAAGTTATTGTGTATCAGCTTATATCAGCTTGGCTATAACAAGATTTTTTTTTTATTTTTTTTTGGAGCATCTCCATGTATTAGATAGGGGATTAGAACTGATTACTAATCATAGCAGGTTTGTTACTGTGTTTGACTAATAGATTCATGAAAGTCGCCTCAAATGCAAATTTATTTTGAGAGCACGTTAACAAATGTTTGACTGGAGGCCCAGTTATAATTTCTTGTAATACATAGAGAGTTTTAGCCGCCTTGATGCAGCCCTAGTTTTAGAAATGTAGGATCCCAAGATATTTAACAGCTTTAAAAGCTGTCAGACACTTTGTATTGCCAGACAAATGGAGACTTTAAACAGAGCTCGCCTCTTTATCATGAAGCAGCTTTAAAAAGTGGTAGACAGTTTTTAAACAATTTTTATTATATTAAATGTTAAATAGTAATACTAGAACAGCATGAAACAAGAACATAACATTATGTACATATTTACATAGGTATGCAGTAAATAAAATTTTCACAGGAGAGGGATTTATGGTATGTAAAATAAATAAAAACTTGGGTTAATTAGTATAATTCGTAAGCAATTGACCCAACTTTTGCCCTTACAAACATAAATCAGGAACCACAAAAACAACCAGTATGTAAACCAACTTGGAGACAAATTGTCACCCAAAAAGCACAACAAGGAAACCAGATGATGACAAATTAAGCATAAAAAAACTCCTGTGAGTAGCTGTTAGTTTAGTTCAATGTAAAAAGCCACCAGCGATGAAAAACAAGACTTTTATTAGTCTTCATTTTCTTTTCTTACTTATTACTGATAGTAGTTACAATTTAATCCACATTAGAAACACTTTGTCATAGTCTGTCTTATACAAAGGAAATGTTAAATTATTTTAACTTTTGCCATTTAAAGTCACCTTATTCTTCTATTGATCTCAGTTTTAAAACTGCAGTTTCTTCATGGCAAACAAGTGACTCATTTAATGAATTCTTTAAATTCTGGTAAATTTTTTTTCCAATATAGTGTAATGACCTTCCTTGCCATTACTATGAGAGTCCGTGCCATTGAAAAATCACAAGAAAATATGCACTGAGGTAAAGGCACATTAATCAAAATCAAAGATGGACAATTCACAATTTTCGGATGATAACGCCTCAAAAAGTCTTGAAAATTATGTCAGTATTTACTATAGCAATAACCCACGCCTGGGTGTGGGTAATGCTGGATTTACCCACGGTTGGCGTGGTTTGGTCCCGGGCAAGCCCGAGGACCAAACAAAGCCAACCGTGGGTAAATACAGCATTACCCACACCCAGAAGTGGGTTATTGCTATTATACCATGACATTATTTAAGAAAAGAAATTATTACTTTTCTTAAATAATGGCATAGTATAATGCCTGTTTACTGCCCTTCCGCAGATGTCTGGCATCCGGCAGTTCTGATGTACTGCGCACCTCGCAGTACATCAGAGTTGGGCAAAAGCAACGGAGAAAGCAAGATCTCCGTTGCTTTTTACTGTTTTGCTATGTTAAATGGGTTTAACATAGCGAGACAGCTTTAAAATAAGCAACGGAGATGTCCGTTGCTTATTTTAAAACTGTCTCGCTATGTTAAACCCATTTAACATAGCGAACAGTAAAAAAAGCAACGGAGATCTTGCTTTCTCCGTTGCTTTTTAAAACCTGTCTCGCTATGTTAAATGGGTTTAGCATATCGAGACAGCTTTAAAATAAGCAACAGAGATCTCCGTTGCTTATTTTAAAGCTGTCTCGCTATGTTAAACCCATTTAACATAGTGAGACAGTGTTTTAAAAGTAGAGTTATACTAATGGAAAAAAGTCCGGGCGACCGGACCTTTTTCCATTAGTATAACTCGATTTACAATGTGCACGCTGGCCAATCAGCATGCACATTTTGGGGGGGTCATGGTATAATATACTTTTCCCAACTATAAAAGTTATGATACCAATCGGCCTTTAATACTTTATTACATCTCCAGCAAGGAAGATTGTTTTTGTTAAACATTTCACCCATTCTGTTTGGAGTTATAAACATTTTGTGAAGATATTTCCAAATGATACACTTCCAGTAGATGCTTAAAGATGTAGAACTAATTGATTTCAAAATCAGTTGGTGGAAAAATTTTATTTGGCAGCAGAAATTTCTTCTTAGGAGTTGTAAAAGCTGTTTGTAGGCTTCTGGTGCAGTTCTGTGGTACTGCCGTGTGTGTGTCATATGTATGAACCTTGTTATAGCACGGTTATTTTTTCATTTTCAATTTCAGAGACTAATCGGTGCTGTCTGTGTATTGCAGATAGCATGCAGTTATCGCCACTACTAAAGTCTCCAGAATTATTAGGCTTGCATGCAAAACGTTTCACAAGTAACCAGTTGTGTCAGCCTTAAAGGACTGCTGTGGTCAAAAACTAAAAATATGTTCGTCATGAATTTGACTTTTTATGCTGTTTGAGGTTTTATGCTGTTTGAGGTTTCCTGTATCTTTCTCTCTCTACATGTTTAATATTATTTTACAATTTTTTCAGTACCAAACTGGCATGATGGGGCTGCTCTGCTGATATGATTTATTTTTTCTGCTGAAGGGAAAGTTACTAAGCAGCCTCTAGCCCCATAAGCTTAGATTTTCACATTTCTTTTGACCAACTTATTCTGTCTATACACATTGAATCGATGTGAGTACTCTGAACTACTGTTTTTATTTAAAGGACCACAATGGGCAGTAACAGGAAAATGTGCTTTTTATCATCCCCAGATGTTTTTTACAATACAAACTTGCCAATAGCCCAGCAACTTCTTTACTACTATTGTTTTCCACTCCTGAATGACTTCTTGGGGCAGACATGCTTAGTGATCTTGATTTCTTAGAAAGGTGCTACATTTACTTGGTATACTCAGATGGAGCAGCTAATATTACAGTGCCCACTTCTGTCCTTTCAGATCATAGTAGCAATCACTTAGAATGGAAGAAATAAGAATAGTGCGAAGTGTGAGAATCCTCCATAAAAATGTTGGTGACTTTTTGTAAGTGAATCCTACATCTGTTTCTTACATGTTGCATCATCTGTGAACTTTTTCTTATAGATGGATAAATAATTTTGGGTAAGGTATCTTTTTAAAAAGTAATATTTTGTGAGCTTCAGGTTCTGTCTTCCATCTGAGTAGGCTTGTGTAATATTTCCTTGTTTGCAAAACTCAGCTGATTAGTGAAATTGCTTGTGGTTTTTATCAAGTTTATTTACCTCTGGAATATGAAATCTTCAGTAGGTTCACGGCCCCAGGGAAGGGAACGAATGCGATGTTATATGATTATACACAGTCAAAAGAGCTGTAAATTTTGAGCCTCAACAGATTTATAACCTCAAGGAGTATGAAAGAAGAATTGCAGATATATTCATTTGTTTTTTCCTTGACAATAACTTTCAGATGTGAAATATGAAATCATACAAGAGAAATGATGAATGAATGTTTTGTTCTATTTAATGGAGCCTATATTGCCTAACTTATATTGTTCATAGCATAATGTCTGCTGCTTTCCATTGTTAATCCCATAAACCTAATCTTCCTCTACATACTTGCTCCAGCCTCATCTAACCATAGCCTCTGTCTACTACTGTGTTTTGTTACACCCTCCCTTCTCTAAACATCCCTTACCTGCTAGCTTTCCCCTCTACATCTGCAATATTAACTAACTTAGTGTCGTCTCCCTCTCCCCTACAGTAATCCATCCTGGGTGCTCCCTCCCTGCTTTAAATGCAAAGGGGAATACCTATGGTCATCACCTGAAGACACCCTGAATTGGCCAGCTTGCCTGGTACTTAGAAAAATACTACTGCGCAGACCCCCCCCCCAACAAGACTGTGTAAATGTATGTTGCTTAACACTAATTAAATGTAGATTTGATGTACTATCTATAGAGTTAGTCTGCCCTCCCATATGCGCATTCTAGCAGCCTACCACAGACCATTTGCCCTTTCCCCCTCCTGTTATCACTACCCTAGAATATATTTAAACCTAAGACTGGTCCAACTATTCCTGCTGTTTGCTATCTCCTTCTACCATTAGGTGGAAGCATCTACCAATATAAATCCTAGATATTCTTTATAATCCCAAGTTTTATTTTTTCACAAATGGTTGTGAGTTAATATCCTTGGACTGTAAATATCTTCTCCCCCCTGCTAAACCACCCTCTGTAAAGGCAGCCTTCATTTTCTGGCTGGAAATATTTAGCTCATACCTTCCAACTGCAGCCTTTAAACTGCTCTTTGCTGATACTTTTTCTGCCATACTCACCTCTAGTGTTCTTTCCGGGTCTACTTTATGCGTATGCGCTCGAAACACAAAAAACCCAAATCCAAATAGTGCGACACATAAAGAGCGAACCGCAAATACATAGAACGTGCTAAAGTGCAAAATTTAAAACCTTGAACCGTCATAGTCGGTCAACCCACCACCCGCAACACACTACCTACCCAAACACAATAAAAAAAAAAACCCATACATACACTAACCAAAACCCTACTTCTAACCCTAAATTAAAGCACCAAAACCCTACTGCTAACCCTACACCAAACCCCACATACACAACTATCTATGCACGATCCTTAACCCCTCCCTAACCGTAAGGTCCGTAACTACTGCACATTCTACTGCACATTTCCCCTTCGGAGCTATACCCAAACAAACTAAATATTCCACACACATACACTTAACAAAACCCTACTCTAAACCTTTCATATATTACCTACACAAAACCTTACATACACTCCTACCTATGCACTTACCTTACCCCTCCCTAACCCTAAGATCCGTAACTATCGCACACTTACCTTACAGAGCTATACCGCAGATGGGCCAACTATGCAAATTCAATATTTCCACTTTCGTGGTTTCGTTCGTATTTGTGGTTTGCTCTTTACATGTCACGCTATTTGGATTCTGTTTTTTCAGCTTTCGAGCGCATAAAGTAGACCTGTTCTTTCCCGCTCCGTTCGCCCTATGGGCTCACTCCGCTCCCCTACTCTGCCCCCAATTCCCACCCATCCCAGTACTCCTAGCTTTATTCCTATCTTACCCCACCCTCTCAGCCTAATTACCCAATACCAGCTCCCCTTCATTACTCCTCCCACCTATAGCCATCCTTCTTAAACTCTGTAATCCATACTCCACCCAATAATTATAGTCCCCTCCTCTTTCCTTAAATCTCTAGACTACCTCTATCACTTTTTAAACCCTTTTTCTTCATAGCCTTCTCTATTTTCCTAACCACTCATACCACCTTCTCTTTGCTCCAACATGCTCTCCTCAAGTTATCACACCCTCCAGTCCCCCCAGCCTCCTCTTTATGTTCCTACTTCCCTTATACTATGCTACCTCATATTCCACCTATGCTTGTCCAGTACCACCTACAAAGACAGCTACCATAAAAAACCCACCTTCTCCATCATTCTTGCTCTCATTTCCACTTCTCTCATTCAGCCCAACCCTCTGCACCTATTTCACCCTAAACTGTTCTCCTCTAAAGTCAAGACACTGTCACCTGCTCCAATCTACAGTCTACCAAAATTCATGCCTGACAGACCAATATGGCTAAAGGATATCTCCTTCAACAACCTAGTCCAAGCTGGTGATATCCATCCTAACCCTGGTCCTACATCCTTTATTAACAACACTCATCCCTTACCCTCTTCCTCCTATCTCAGCACCCTAAAGATTTTTACAATTAATGCACAAAGTCTAAACAACAAAGTACACCAATTTCAAGCTTGGGTAAGCCATAACCAATCAGATATCTTGGCCATCTCTGAAACCTGGCTCAAGCCATTTATCTCCAACTCTAAGATTCTGCCTCCAGGATTTCATTGTCTCAGAAATGACTGACTAAATAAAAAAGGTGGAGGCACTGCCCTAGTCTACTCCAACCTTCTTACCTTAATTCCCCTCCAAATTCCAATTCCTCAATTCCAGAACACTGAACTAACTGCTGGAATTCTAAAACTAAATAAATATAAAAATATCTGTATCATTGCCCTATATATCTCACCTGGTAACAATATCTCTACACTTGAAAATATTCTCCTATGGGCCTCTACTGAAATTAACTATGACACTTATATCCTTGGTGATGTGAATATTGATTGGAATAAAATCAATTGCCCCTCTCCCTGCTTATCCATTAACTCCTATAACTTGACTCAAATCCTCTCCATCACTCGACCTAACAAAATAAACCCTCCTGGATCCACTATAGATTGGATCCTAGTCTCGGATCCAAATAAAATAACCAATTGTGGCACAATTCCTGATACCTTTAGAGATCACCTCCCAGCCTTTATGCATCGCTCAACTAGTTCCTCCCCACACCAGCATCAATACATTCAAACTCGTAACCTCAGTAGCTTCAACCCAACTACTTTCTCAAATACTTTCAAACAAAAGAACTGGCAAATTCTAAACTTCCTTCCTCTTGACAAGGCTATAGAATACTTCAACTCTGTCTTCCTTTATACTTTAAACTCACTAGCCCTGCTAAGAAACAAAAGGATAAAAACTAAAACTGCTCCTTGGCTATCCAAAGAGACCAAACAGATTATGCGCCACAGAGACAAACTATGGAAGCTTTACCAAAACAATAAACTGGCCAATACTTTGCTCCAATATAAACAGCTCCGCAACCGTGCAAAACGATTAATCACCAAAGACAAAAAAATCCTACTATATCAAACTTCAGTCAATAACAATAAAACCCCTCAAAAATTCTGGAACTCAATAAACTCTCTCCTCAATCCAGGCTCCAAGAATAATCCCTGTCCTGACCCAAGTAAATCTCATCTCAAACTAGGCTCTGAATTTAACTCATTTCATAGAAACTATTACTACCCTCACCAAGACATTTCCCAGTAATATCCCAACTGTTCTACACTATCCCCCTTCTAACTCACCTCATCTGTTTGAACTCAAACCCATCTCCACTAACTTTATAAAAAAAACTTTTGTCCAAACTTAAACCTTGCTCTAACGCTCCCGACAACATTCCCTCTTCCTTCCTAAAATGTGCTGCTAATGGCATTGCTCTTCCAATCAGCATCATTATTGACCAATCCATCAAAGAATCCTACGTCCCCATACTCTGGCACTCAGCTTATATTCTTCCTCTTCATAAAGGAGGCAAAAATACCAGCATCTCAAACTTTCGCCCCATTGCTTTGCTCTCACCAATCTCCAAAATCCCAGAAAAATGCATTCACCTCCAACTTATGCCTTTCCTGACCCAACACAATCTTCTCATTCCTACTCAGCATGGCCTCCGTTCAGGCCATAGCACAATAACCACTCTACTTTCTTTCCTAGAAACTGTCAATCAAGCCTGAGATTCAGGACACTTAGTTTCTACTTTTTTACTCGATCTGTCTAAAGCCTTTGATACTGTTTCCCCACAAGCACCTTCACTGTCATCTCTCAAACCTTAATCTCTCACATAATGCTTTATCCTGGTTCTCCAGCTATCTGTCAGACAGATCACAGGCAAACAAATGAAAAAACTCCATCTCTTCCTTCCTACTTACCCCAACTAGCTTACCACAGGGATCCATCCTTGGGCCAATGCTTTTTAACATCTTCATCAATAACTTCCTGATGCCAAAATCATTCAATACGCAGACGATTCAACCATAGTCTGCTCTGCCTCAAACCTCTCTGAATTGCTGACTAAAACCCAAACTGCCTTCTCAACAACTGAAAACTGGATGCGCCAAAACCACCTCTCTCTCAATGCAAATAAGTCAAAGATTCTATTCCTTCCCACAAAGACCCTCCCCTATGATAAAAACAACTTCAAAGTCTATAGTCAAACCAACTCGCCTATAGAAGTGGTCATCTCTGCCAAACTACTTGACATTACTGTAGATGAACCTCAAGGTTGATATTCCTATTCAACAAAATATTAAGAAAACCCACCAAAAGCTAGGTATGCTGCATAGGAATAATCACTTTCTCTCCAACTCTACCAGGAAAACTCTGGTCTTGACTTATCTTCTTCCTTCCTTATTATACGGAGCCCCTGTCCTAACCAACCTGCCCTCCTCTAACACCTATAAACTGAAAACTGCTACAACAAAATCTCTAAATTTGTCTCTAAATTTAAAGATACCACCCATCACTGCCTAACCCTACAATCCCTGAATTGGCTTGAACTCCCAAACTACCTAGACTATCTCCAACTCACTACTGCATATAGACTCATATTTCACCCAACAAAATTTCCCACTCTAACGAATATCCTTCCACCTTATACACCCAACAGAGCTCTCAGATCTGAAAATCAGAACTTAATTACTATCCATAAACCTAAACGTCCTGCTGGCCAACTTCTCCTATTTTCTCACTAGGCAAAAAATGGAATTCCCTTCCCTCCACACTAAGAACCATACCAAACTCAGAAAACTTTAAAACCCAACTATTCAAAACACCTGTCCACTAGATGGAAATGTACCTGCCTTCACCCAACCTAATCAAAGGGGGTTCACTCTCTGGTTCCCAAGCTCTACAACTCTCATAGTTATCTTCCTATGAGCCTATCTAAGCTCTCAACAATTTCTATAGCTTCTCTCTAAGCTCTCAACAACTCCTACAGCTACCCTCACACAGTCCAACCTTGTAAATATTGTAAACAGCATTTTACTGTTGATGTGTGTATGTAAAGCATATTTACATTTTCTTAAAAGGTTTGTATGTAGGTTTCCACACCTAACTCATATCTGTTTTCCTCAAATGAAACTGTATGATCCCTACCTTCAAGCTCAGTGAATTTAACTATGCATGATATTGAATGCATTTATGAGTAACTGTTCTACATAATATTATCAGTTGTATCTAAATTGTATAATGCATCGTGGAGCTTTTCTCCCCGGGCCTCCACTGAAAATGGGTCAATTCGGCCCAGTGGACTTCCCCGGTAATCAAACTGCAAATAAATAAAATAATAATAAATAAAATAAAAAGAAAGACAGTTTTACAAAGAAAGTAACATGAGTGTTCATTCTGACCCTACATGATGAAGCCAAGTAGAACAGAAGTACCACAGAGTGAGAGAAACTGTTAAGTTAAGCTTTTTTAATATGTGAAAGTATAGAAATGTTTTTGTAGGTTGGAAGCAAACTGTGGGTGAAGGAACTGTTCTGTTTTGGGCATAGTTGTCCTTTAAGAAGCTTTGCAGAGAGTTGCTTATACATTTATTAGTCAGTGACTCTTCTGATTTGTGTTCTTTACCATCATCTAAACTGAGTGGAATAAGCTCTTTTTGTTTTAGCTGCAGAGCAAGTACAAGTCGTTTGTTTTACTAAAATACTTTTTGCAAAATCAGTACTGATTTCATTCATCTTGTTGTTCAGATATGTGTGGTCTCCTGACATGTTGGCTCTGACAACAGCTGGTGTGTCATGGCACAGTAAGCCTACAACTCTCCCAAGACTCAGTAGGCTAATGTCTGCAGGTGAAGTAAAGAAGACATGACTAGTTTGGTCTGTAGGCCAAAGCCTTGAATGTAATGGGCAGTATGGTAGATCGAGAGCTAGATTCCTAAAAAAATTCATGAGTTCAGGCAGGCCCAACATGGAGTGAACTGATGAAACTAAGTGACATAGTGATGCCCTTTACAGTAAAAAAAAGAATTATATTCGTAAAGTTGCAGAGGGTATTCTAAGAACAAAGCAAACATGGAAATGGAGAAGGGAAATTTTGACAGTATGGTTGACTACAGGTAGGGTGGGAAGTGCACAATGTAATGAGAAAAGACATGCTTATGGTATAATCTTAATTTTTTAACACCTTTATTAAACTGTCACTTAACACGTAGGGACACAGGCATTAATAGAAAATAAACCAAAATCATACTAACATTTTCCCATTTACACCCATTATATATTACACATTTTCTTTCTTTATAACAATTGTCTTTCAGTCCAAGATTACTTAAATTGCTTATTTGCTGACTTCCCTTAAACCTCAATCTTCTGCTAAATATTACTCTGCTTGTACTCTTCCCGCAAATTCCATGTAGATGTAGTTTGCTTCATCACTTTTCTAAAGATCTCTTTTACAGTTTGTTTATCTGCTTTATTATAATCAGTATTTTAAATATAGTTAGATTTGATTTTGATTACCTTTTTTTGCAGGGTACAGAATTAAACTTAATATGGCCTTACTAATATGTAGGCAATTCACATCCTGTGTTTCAGATCAAAATAATCATTTTCTTACAACCATTTGCTCCCTCAATATTTCTGACAGAAAACTATGTATGGAATTTGTTAACATCTGCCAACTTGTTCTATTCCCAGAATGAATGTTCCTAGCTACCTCTTCCCCATCACACATTTGCTCTCTGCCTGAAGAAAAAATCTTTGTTTGGGATGTAAAAACACCTATGCAAACACTTCCAAACAAAAATCCTTATCCTTCTTGACTTTGTTGCATGTTTTGGAGCCATACATATGACCTTCTTTTAATTGTTTTTCCAGTCTGTTTTCCCAGTCTTTCTAACCTCCTCCAATTGATTCTTATAGCTATAATGCAGTATTTTATATGGCATATTAATTAACACTTTTTTAACAGTAGCTTCTGTTCTAGATTCAACTTGAAACTCTGCCAGAGCAGGTCTTTCAAATATGACTCCCCTATCACTTTGCCTATATTCTGATATCAATTCCTGATAGGGAAGTTAGTCTCTAACCTGCAGTCCAAACTTTTTTGCCACATCCCACTCTGTTGCTTTCCCTCTCTAGCTATTTGCTCCTTATACCTTTATTCTTTTGCCAGTTTTCTCCTGGTGAATTACTACTTGCATACAACCCTACTGGAAAAAAATCTCCTTTCTCAATTCCCATGTTAGCTTAGTTCTTAGAATACTTCTTGCAATTTTTATGAATATAATATTCTGTATGGTGGCTATTATTCTCTTCAAAGATCTGCATCCAAAATCCCACTCTTTCCTTATTTCTTGATGAAACGGGGGTAATTCATCATCCCTTTCCACTTTAGGTTATAACTTTTCAGTTTGTCTTATTTATGTGGGCTGTTGCTCTGTAGATCTAAAATATCCCTTCAAATCGGGTAATCCTAAATTTTATTGTCCTGTAGGTAGGATCAATTTATCTTACCTAACTCTTGTCCTCTTTCCCTCCCAGATAAATCGCTTCATCTCTTGTTGTCTGCAACTTCCCTGATTGAAGAAATATACCTGATCTTATTTAAATTTAATGGTATTAAAAACACTGCTTGTATCTTACTATACATATCCGTAAACAAGAGTTTCTCAGTTTCTGTGTTATCTTTTGTTTAGTCTCTGCCCACATATCCTTAGCTGCCATAATGGAAAACTTTTTAATCCAAACTCCTGCACACTTCATCTTTTTGTACCAAATAACTATGGATATTCCAAACTCCTGCACACTTCATCTTATTGTACCAAATAACTATGGGTATTGCTGAACCAATTCATGTACGAGTTCATAATGTATAAGTATCTCCTTTGTTTTATCTTCATTATTTTGTATTTTGAAAAGGCTTGAAACTGTCTCAAAATGTTCCACAACACAGATATGTCATTTTCTGGATTTATCAAGTACAAAATAATATCTGCAAACAAAGACAACTTTTCTTGATCGGCATACCAATTATATCCTTGAATTTCTGAATCCATTATTTTCTTTGCCAGTGGCCGTAAATATAAAACAAATAGCAAAGGGAAAAGATAACACCCCTGCCTGGTAAATAAATGTATGTCTGTTTAGTTCCCCTCCATAAAACCACATTGTTCCATAACTACCAATTTTGGCACCACCATTTCAATTATTTTAGCAGGTACAGACATAAGCACTTTATAATTGTGGTTTCATAGGTTCATAGGTGTGTACTAGGCTAATGGCCCTGGAGCCTTTACAAGCCTAGCCCATAGGAATATCCTGGCATTGTGCCACCCAACCTGATTCCCAGTGCCTCTGTTGAGTAGAGCCACTGGAGTGATCCCCAGGGTGAATTTTCTATTTCCCATCCACTCCTCAAGATTTCTCTTGAAGAGGGCAAATGAGGTGCTCTGTTTGACATGTATGGGAAGTCTAGTCCATAGCATGGGCAGTCTCTAGGTTATGAACCTGTCCCTCCAGCAAGTTCTGATGAACGTGGTAATGAGGTTGAGGTCTCTGGAGCATGTGGTGCAGAGGGATTGGGATTTCTTTAGATGTAGCATTTCTAAAAGAGCTGGGTCAGACATTGCTTTGTAAGTCAAGCAGAGATCGGCTCTAAGTAGGCAATTTGAGAGAGAATAGTTGGACCTTTTTTAGATTCTGCCCATATAGGACAAATGTTTAAGGCCTAGGATCCTCTTTGTGAGGTATTTTTGTGGCCTTTCCAGTTGTTGCAGATGTCTAGTAAGGTACATGCCAAACAGGGCATTGTACTCGATTGACCTAATGAGGGAAGAGTAGAGAGGGACAATGACCTCTCTCTTCCTGGATGCAAAATCCTTAGTAATGAGATGTGCCACACAGAAGAACTTTCAGACCACAATGGCAATGTGGTGAAAAGAGAGGTTGCTGTCAACCTGTGTTCCCAGATCTCTTATAATGCCTTCAGTGTTCAGTGGACTACCATCGATTTGGGTTTTTCCCAAAAGGGGACGACGACACATTTTTTGTCATTGAGCTTAAGCCTGTGGTTCTGACACCAGTTTTTGGTTTCAATGAGGCCTTCCTGTAGGATGTCAACATCTCTTGAGGAGTTAATAATGGCTCTCAACTTGCAATTGTCTGCGAACTTTGTCAGCTAGAGTCCCTTCATGTTGGCCTGGACTTCTGAGAAGTAGATAGCAAACAGGAGAGGACCCAGGACTGATCCCTGTGGGACTCCACTCGTGACTGGTGGGCAGTCTGACTTGGAGTCAGCTACTTTCACACTGTGTTTTCAATCTGTGAGCCAGTTTGCAACTCACCTGGTTTAAAGTTGAGATGGATCTATATGAAGCTGGGTCTGATGGGTCTTTATCCTATTTGGGTATTACAACCACCCTTTTTCTAAAACACTATTAAACAAAATCTTCTAGATTGTTATCACTTTCTCCCCTTCTAACTTCCAAACTTTCACAGGAGTGCTATCTGTTTATGGATACTTACCTGCGGGTAATTATACATCACAATTTCTATCTCATTTCCTCCTTTCTTAACTATTAGTAGTTGATTCTTATCTTCTTCTTGGCAGGATTATGTCTTATATAAATATTTCCATTTTTGCTCTTTCTTGGACTCCATATTACTCTGTTGTATACACATTTCTATAAAATTTCAGGCTCACCAAGTTTGGTGACAATCATTTCTACTTTCTGTTGCCTAAGTCACTGTGTTAAAAGGTTTTGTACTCTGGTTTTATTACAAAATAGTTGCTTAATGGGAATCTTTCTAAACTCACGCATATTATCCAAATACGCCCGTATTTTCTCTCTAACACTCTGCATGTGGTTCTTGTTCTGTGAGATTCTCCTTACTCTGCAGTACTTCAACCTTTCTCAGCCCCTCCAAATAATTCCCATTACTTCTTAAGTATATCTCTTTCTAGCCTATTTTTAAACTCCATTTCCATTTTATCCTGCTTAATAGCTATTTCTTCTGAAGAAATTTCTGTCTTCTGTAGTAACTCAAATAATTTCCACTACCTATTCTTTAAATTCCTCCCATTTTTAACTGGTAGGTGGGAGAAAGTGCCTGCCTCACATTTTTACTTCATTACCCTGCATTTTTATCTTTGGTTTTATTGGTACATAATCTAAAATAGTTGCTGCATGTGTCAAAGCTTTCATTTAACTGCACATGCTCCTTTAAAGTGTGATTTCTGTCCAGTCCTGCTCAGTTATTGTACCTTGTGGAGTAATATGTAAATTCTCTTCTACATTCCTTCTACTGAATTTACATCTTCCATACAAAACATTTTCACAAACTTCTTCCAATTCTACTCTCTTTTTATATTTTCCCTTTTAGGTCCCCCTGATACATCCTCACTGTTGAAGATCAAGTTCCTGTCCCCACCTGTAAGTATTACCAGCTGAAAGCTGTTTTTCTCACAAAATTTTCTTGCATTCAGTCAGCATGATATTATAGAGTTTAAGTACCAAGTAATCCTCCCTTTGCCAGTAACCCCTTGCTACCACAAATCTACCATTATTGTCTTTCCCCACTTTTCCTCTTCTACAACTATTGTAGCCCCTTTATAAATAATTGTTATTGCTCCCCTCTTACTTTGTTCATGATAGCCTGCTGAACATCCATCCTGAAATCCTTTATCAAATTCACATCCTCATTTCATTGCTAATTTATCCTCTCCATTGCTTATTTGCACTCTGCATTTCTTAATGTAGTTCAGTACAGTTTCCTTTTTTGTCTATACCTGTAAGGCTATAGTATTTCAAATTACAGACTCGCCATTATGATAAAAAGCTATTATTCCCACTTTTGAATATGATCTTTTAGTTGTTTCTTCTAATCTCTTGAACCTATGTCACATTCTCGAGACTTTTTGCTTTAATGTAAACCCTTAAACAAAAACTACACATTTTCATAACACCCCATCCCTGCTTAACTTAAAACAAACACAGAAAACTGTTCATTTTTAAACAAATGAAGTTTAACACTCCAAATAGGAACAAATGCCTCATATAAATAGCTGCACCCACAGACGTAACCTAATCTAGCATCAAGGTTACCCTTGCTAAAGTCCATGTCACATTCTGTGTTCCCATTTACACTGATTGCTGTCTGTTATTTTCTTATCACCATTCCTCTCCCAGATGTGGAAAACATCTTGTATGTTTTCACAAAACATTTACTTTTAGCCACAAGAAAATGTGTTCTGGCAACCTTTAAATAAAACTAGATTATGCACTGTTCTATTAAATGCATTAAAATATTCAGGCTGCTGGGGAGGCTACTGTCTCTTGTTCATTTCCCATAATTTCAAACTATCTTTCAATGAACTGCTTGCCATTGTATCGTTAAATATTGCATGCCCATTAGCAAAGAATACTTAGAACTGTCAAGATTAATTGCGTGTATCAGCAGACAGCTTGGCTCTATGCAAATGTAGTCTGCAGTGAGGAAGAAAACAGCTAATAACTTGCCCATGTATGGAGAAATCTTTGTAAATTTCATCCAAAACAGAATGTACAGAATTCCCCTAACTGCCTTTAGCTGCAGATTTCTCATCTCTCACTGAGAACATTTGCTTTAGAAGAAAACAGGCTACTATCTTTGCAGATGCAAGAAGCTTAGCATTTTGTGGTTTTCATCATTTTGTCTTTTTTTCTAACCTATTTGTTCAACACAAAAAAAATGTTTAGATTAATGTCCTTGGCTCAAGCTATATGCATCCACCCTTTTAAAAACAAGGGAAATGATAATGCTAGTTCTATGTTAGCACATAAATTATAATGTTGGCTCTATGTTGGCACACTTTTGCATCATAACCCTCCCCAGCTTCCCAAGATCACAGCATCATATTAACTCAGACTTGGCTTCTGTTTAGCCCTCCTTCTCTTGGTATACTGTAAATGCTATATTTCCTGTAAATATAAAAAGGCACTTGTTCACGTCAGTATCTTTAATACATAAAACAGTCACTGAAAAGACCCCCCCCCCATATTTAAAATACCACTGACTGCACAGTATACAAAACTGATTTACAACATATGTGGTTTATTTCATGAAATATTTTCTACAAACACAAGTAAGAAGAAAAATGTTTTGGTTGAGTTACTTATTTCTCCCTTTAGTGTCTTCCTAAACATTAAAGATGTAATGTGGGATTTATGCTTTAGTCTACCCACAAGTTTAACAAAGTCTGCAAAAGTTCAGTCTTTCCTTGGCCATTTTTATTTGGAAAGCTATGTTTCACAAATGTGGTTAATGCCTTATAGTATCGCATTTATTCACTAATTGCAGTATTGGTGGTCTTCCTCCTGATTATCTCAATGATCTCCCAACACTAGACTGTGTTTCAAGTCCAAGGTACCTCTGTTTTTTCCTAGTCTCCTCTTTGTTTTTTTCTGTCTCTCAAGCATTTTCTTTTGGATAATTGGAAAAGGTTGAACTGGCAAAGTCTGTCTAGAGTTTTATTTCAGAAAAATGAAGAACAGAATCTCCATCTGCCTACTGGTTCACATTTTAACAAACTTTATTTTCTCCTTAGCGATTTTATGCATTAAAAAATGTCGTTGGTCCTCGAGGAAAAAAAATACTCCGAAGTAAGCTGGGTACAGCAGCTTGAATCTCACACCTCCCATCTTGGCATTCTGTGATTTGCTGGAATAAATTTGCTTCTCTTCCCTTCTTCCTGTTGTAGAGTGAGTAATCATTTTCCAAAAACACTCTGCTGTCTTCACTTTTTAATAATGTTCCCTTATACCACCGTTTTATTAGAATCAACTACTTCTGCTGCTATAATTAGTCTTTACTAATATATGTCTTGGTTTGGCTGCTTTCTCATGGCCAGGTTTAGAAAATCCACTCAATGTACATTTTCAGTTAACAAATCCTGTTGTGGAACACCAGTCTTGTTTATTTGTGCTTTCATGAAATTAATGCATTCTGTTCCTTGCACTTTCTCTGGAAAAGTAAAAATTCTCAGGTTTTCTCTGTGTGTTCTGTCTTCTAACTCTGTTTTCTCAAACTTCTCTTCTTGAGAAACATCATACTTGCAAACCTTTTTCCTTATTTCAGCCTCTGATTTTTGCAGTTTTATCAGATCGTCTGAATAGCCAGTTAAAGCTGACTCTATTTTTCCAGCCTTTTGGTTTTTGAGTTAATACATTCTTTGAATGTTTCATTTATTTTAATCACCTCTGAGTACATCTGACTTTATATTTTCTTTTCTATATTACTGGAAGCCATGTCTTGAACCAAAGCTGAAGCTTGACCTTCTTGCTTAAAAGGCTGCAGGATCCTTCTCAGCCATTACGTTCTCTCCACCTTTTTTGGTTGATTTTCTTTCAGGTTCTCTAAATTTCTTCTTTGCTGGCATCCTGGCAGTGTACTTACTAGCCAGTAACTGATTTTTTTCCAAATAATGGTTTCAGTGACACTCCTTTATCTCAGTTTCTGTTTTCACACTGGGAGAGCTGAAATTATGCTGTTGGTCAGTGTGCAGCCATCTTTTATCAGAAACTACACATTCTTTTGATTTGTACCATTCAGCTTTGGAATGGATTATGATTGAGAGGCTTACCTTTCAACCTCTTGATGAAAGATCTGGGCAAAGCCAAAAATAATAAGGTGACAAGGGCCAGAAATCAGGGGCAGATTTTAAATACTGCTCTTGTTGCGTAGAATGTTTATAGAATAACTTTTACTTTTTAATGAGTATGTTATCTGTATGATTGGGGCTTTTCTCCCTGGGCCTCCGCTGAAAACAGACATGTATCCAGTCAGACTATCTCTGTCAACAAATGTAAAATAATTAAATAAAATAAATTGGCATGTATTTTCTAAAGCGTATGGAGTCTGGTATGTCTGTAATTCAATGACTTTAATCCTCAATGGTTGCCAGAAAAACACAAAGTTTGAAGAACAGAAAAAAAATCTGGGGCAAAAATCCAGACATTCTGTGACATGTCTGGACAGTTGAAAGCAATGGTGTGAGGCAATATTTTTGATTATTTTTGTGTGGATTGTATGCTTCTCCTGCACACTTCAAGTAGACCAGTATACTACTAGTAATTTATTTTTTTAAACTCATGGTTATTTGTACAAGGCACTTGTATTTTGGTGTATGAGTTATACTTTTGTGTAACGGTGTTACTTAAAGCTGGAGGTTGAAAACTATTTTTACTGCTGCTGTTTTATGTTTTGTATACTGATTAATTAATTAAGACTTACTGTAACCTTAGTTCGACAGTTTCTGTTCACAATTTGTTGGAGTAACTTGTACTATCAGTGTATGTTAGTTGTTTGCTAATCCTACGTTTTTTGCCAGTGTGGAGAAGTGTGTTCTAGTTGGCATTAATTATAGTGAAAAACAATAATAACACTTCAACTTGCATTATTATCATTTCTCCTGTAGGTTTTTTTAGCTGTTTGTCCTAATATTTTGCTGCAGAGACTCTAGTATTACCTGGATACTTCCAACAATGCCTCCTGGCACCCCCCCCCCCCCCCCCCAGCATGGCACTGTCTTCGTCTCCCTAAAAGGTCACATTTGAGGAAATTGTAAAAGCATTTGCTGGGTTATGGAGCACTAACTCTGTGCCCTGTCAATGTGCTCTGAGGTTCTTTTCATCTGTGTGAAGCACTCTCACAGACTAACTCCAAAAACCTGTTCAGTCTCAGTCACTCAGCTGGTTTTGTGCCAGAGGCATTGCAGTCAGGTGTGGTTGTTCCCCTTCTCAAAGGAGGCTCCACAACTGATCCTGGCTACTATACATCAGTAAGCTTTACCAGCTAAACATATACAGCAGTAGAACCTTATTAAGAAACAAATACCCAGTGATATTCCCAGCTTACAACCCCTTGACGAAAATCAGTTTGGGGTTGTAAAGGAAGTATCCTACCTGCTTAATTTAGTAAATTTCTTTGAAAAGTTACTAAGGCAGTGGTCAAGGGCAAATCTATATACATTTCTTATCTGGACCCAGCCAAAGCCTTCTATAACATCCCTCACTCTGGCATCATACTCATACTAATCTGGCTAAATGCAAACTGTTATGTAACCCGATGGATGGCAAACTTAGAATACAAATTGGATGCAGCAAATAAGACTTGGGTGGGGGGGGGGGTTCATACTGTCATCTAAAAAGCCTATTACCAGTGGAGGTCGCCCAGGATCTGATCTTGGGGACACTCCTGTTTGGTACTTGCTTCTGATGTCAAGGCTGAGATAAAGGGACTTTGGCTGACTAAGCATTCAGATATCTGTAAACATAGAGCCATAGTCAATTTTCTGCAACACACAAGTCCTACAAGGTAGAATTTCATGTACAAACAAATGATGCCAGGATAGTGGCCTAAAGTTAAATGACAAGAAAAGCAGCATTGTATACTTTCATAAAGAGGACATCCCAAGAATCTAGTACATTAATGGCACATCCCTCAAAAATTGACACACTATTTGCTTAATCTGCAAAGGCACATCTTAGAGATCCAGAGATGTTATCATCCATCTACGCCTGCATTAGTCAAATTTAATAATACTTTTAACATGTACCTGATGAAGCACATGATTAAACTTGAGAAGCTGATATTTTCTCATCAACAAAAGATCAAAATACCTTAAAGCTCTGTCTCTGTCTCATAGAGACTCCTAAGGGGTGACACCTAGCCTATGAGGCCGCAAACGACCCTGTTCTCCAGAATCTAGGATTGCAACCACCCACCCAAGCAATATAAACTATCCCTTGAACACACAGTGTTATGGCAGGATAGATGCCTCTCCCAAAGGATCTCTCTCCTGTAATAGACTTCCTGTCCAAATTAAGCAAAGCAGATGTTCATCGTGCTATGCTGCTGCAGTCATCACACTTTGGTTATCTGCCGTCAGGCGGTCCCGCAGTTGGCCTGAATTCCAAAGCCTTGGTCCGGCGTCGGTTGTCGTCGCTTCTTCCCTGACGTCAGTGCAGCAGGGTTATAAAAGAGTCAGTTGACGCCATTTTCTTCAGTCTTTCTTGCCGCATGGTCCCCGAAGCAGAAGCAGTTCGCAAGTGCCAGTCGGCCAGCTCCTGAGATTTTCGAACAGAATTTCAGCCGAAGTCTTCTATAAAGCTAAGTACCCCATTGGGAAAACTTTTCTTGCCTCAGACCGATGTCAGACAAAGTTAACAATTGTATTCCTTGTGGGATGCAAATACCTCATAAGGATTTTCATTCTTATTTTATTCCTTGCCTAGGCCCAGACCACGACGTTTCTGGTTGTCGATTTTGCGCTAGGTTCAATAAACTCACTATTAAACATCGGGCTGATACCGCTCGACATTATTTTGGCAGAAAATTCAACTACATTATGTCGTCGGAACCTCCGACTACCGCTATGTTTAAAAAACGCAAGGACAAAAACCGGCAGCCTAGACCTAGACCAGAAACCGAGGTCTCGGTTAGGCCTGACGCCGGATCTTCGGTACTCAGTGAGGCACCTACACAGCCCCTGACTACCGCAGATTTAGAAAATACAACTACCTTTCAGTCAGAATCTATCAGGCCACTGGAGCCGGTTCCTCCTCAACTCGCGGACGCCAGCCCTGGCGGCGATCTGGAGACTATGGACAGGCCTTCGATTTCAGAAGGCGTTTTTAAACCGACGACTCTTTCCATTAAGTCATACGCTAAGCTTCCAAAGGTTAAGAAACCGAGTCCACAGACTCCCATACAGGCCCCTATACCTAAAAAAACAAATGCTCAAAATGGCGGAGGACCTGATTACCCTTATCAGAGGTTCCCAGCCCCCTCCTGACAAAAGGCCTAGACTGGAGGAAGATTACCTCCTTCTGACCAGGAATCCATTTCCTCAGCAGACTCTGAAGAACAGGATTACCCCATCCCTCTCTATGAAGACTCAGATGCTGAGGAGTCTATTCCCTCTGTTTCCCCCCCTGAAGACTTCTCTTTTGGGGAAACCCTGCACACCATGAGAGAGCATTTCCACTGGGAAGGACAAGATTACTCTGACTCCAAGAAAAGACTCCGTGAGTTTCTTCTATTGCCTCAGCACAGACCCCTAGCCATTCTACCTGTTTTGGACATTCTGGATGATGTCTACACTGAATCTAGTCTAAATCCAGATTCCTTACCTCCAGCACCACCTAAACCTGACAGATACTTTCGAGTCCCTGACTCTCACAAGTTTTTATATAAAAGCCCTGCTGCAGACCCAGAAACTATTTCCCAGGGTCCCAAAGGGGTTAAGGCCTCTACTGCTAAGAATCCACTACCTGTGGAAAGAGATTCCAGGGCATTAGAAAGATGAGGGAAAAGAGTGTATACCTCTGCCACTTTGGCCATGAGGGCATTAAACTGCCAATTCCACATGATTAAATACCAGCAGTACTTGCTTAATCAGTTAAAACAGAAAATGATCCCTCAAACAGATCAACTAGATTTCAAAGGGATGCAAGATTTGTTGCATGCAGCAGAACAAGTGGGAAAACATACCTTGCAGTGTGGTTTTGATTCTTTGGAGGCTTCATGTAGAGCAGCAGTCACAGGGTCTGTAATATGTAGACATGCTTGGCTAAAAGAGCAGACCTTACCAGAACATGTCAAAGCAAAGTTACTGGATGCTCCACTGCAAAGGGATGCATTATTTGGCGTCAAAGCAGAGGAAGTTTTAGAGAAGATGGAAGAAAAGGCAAAATCAATGCAAACAGTTAAAGATTTTTTACAGGTACAACCTCCTCACTTCAGCAGAAACTGGCCATCAAATAACTGGTCCTTTCCTGCTTCAGACAGACCCCAAAGGGGCAGGTACAGACGCCCTAAGGGCAGAGGCCAGGCACAGGGTACCTTCAGGCCTAGACAATGGCAAACAACAACTCAAAGAGGGGGAGACGACAAATCTCAACCTTTCAGAAAACAAACTCAATGACTTTCCTCTTCGCCTGCCAAGCATAATTGCCCAGGCAGCACCTCTAGGAGGAAAACTGGCTTTTTTCCCACAAAACTGGCACATCATAACAAAGGACAAATGGGTTCTGGATATTATTACCTGAGGCTACAGATTTCATTTTCACACTTTACCATGGATGAGAGGCATGCCAAATCTGCCAACAAACCAATGGGCAGAGGCACAAAAACAAATTTCAGCTCTCATGAACATGAAAGCAATTCAAAAGGTACCTGCAAAAGAGCAAAGTCAAGGATTTTACTCAAGACTATTTCTAGTACCAAGAAAGGACAAAGCCTGGAGACCCATCTTAGACCTTTCAATTCTAAACACTTACCTGGACATTCCCAAATTCAAAATGCTCACACTACAGCAGCTTCTTCCTATGCTGGGCAAGGAGTCTTGGCTGGTAACGTTGGACTTCCAAGAGGCATACCTGCATGTCCCTATCAGACAAGATTGCAGAAGATACAGGCACAACGCATTATCAATTCTCTGCATTGCCCTTTGGCTTATCTACTGTGCCCAGAGTATTCACGAAATGCCTGGCATCAGTAATTGCATACTGTAGACAGCGAGGAATACAAATTTATCCATATCTGGACGACTGCTGATCCAAGCGGACAGCAAAGACATCCTACTACACCATCTGGCATTTGTGACAAAGTTGCTAAGTTGCCTAGGTTACACAGTAAACAAAAAGAAGTCAAAACTAATACCCTCGCAAGAAATAATTTTCCTGGGTGCCAGCTTGAATACAACGACCCAGATGGCTTACCTCACGCCAGACAAGCAAAAACAACTGGCTCAGTACTTCAAAAACATGGCAACTTCTACCCAGCTCACTGCAAGGAAATTCCTGCAGGCATTGGGGTACATGGCATCCTGCATTCATCTAATTGCGTATGCAAGGCTACATATGAGAAAACTACAGTGGTACCTAAAAAGTGTATGGTCCCAGCACAGACACAGCCTCGAAGCAACTATAACTCTCATTCCCTGCCTTCAAAAAAAAGAGTTTCTATAGTGGGCTCAAGCATGCCAAGCAAACAAGGGCCTTCCTTTTGTCTCACCTCCATCAAACCAAACCTTGACAACAGATTCATCAGACTACGCCTGGGGTGCACACATGGCAGGACAATGCATACAGGGCAAATGGTCTGCAAACCAAAGGCAGCTACACATCAATCAAAAGGAGATGCTAGCTGTAAAAAAATGCACGAACAGCCTTCAAGGACCTTTTGCATCCAGGACAACTTCTAATAAGGACGGACAACACCACAGTTATGTGGTACATAAACAAACAAGGAGGGACGCACTCCTACCCACTATGCAGACAGGCAGTGGACTTGTGGAACACAGCATTAACTTACCAAGTACAACTGCAAGCACAATTCCTATCAGGAAAAGAAAACATTTTGGCAGAGAAATTAAGCAGAAATTTGACAGACCCTCATGAGTGGAGACTACACCCACAAGTATTCTCAATGATAACTCAAAGGTGGGGACCGCCAGACATAGATCTGTTTGCCTCAACCAACAACTGCCAGCTACAAAAATTTTGCACAAGGACTTACCATCCCCTGGCCTGGATAGTGGATGCCCTTTCATTCAGTTGGACAGCATTGTCAGTCTGCACCTTCCCATCTCTGCCTCTACTCTCCCAGGTATTACTGAAAACCAGATCGGAGAGACCACAGATGATACTCATTGCCCCGGACTGGCCATGTCAACACCGGTGCCCACTACTACGAAACTTGTCTCACAGCCCTCCATGGATCTTACCTCAATTCCCTCTGCTGTTAACCCAACAGAACTCTCGGATACTTCACAGTCAGCTAAGGACCTTAAATCTAGCTGCATGGAAAATACCTTAAATTATCAAACAACATTTCTCTCAAAGGACGTCCAGAATGTCATTTTGGAGGCCAGGAGGCCCAGCACCAGAAAAACTTAATCAGACAAATGGAAAAGATTTTTTTATGGAACCAGGCCAGAAGCCTAAATCCTGGTATCCCAAATATTCCGCACATACTCCAATATCTAACTGAGCTGCTACACAAAGACCTTTCCTTCTCATCCATAAAGATCCATGCTTCAGCCATTTCAGCTCAATATGATACGGTTCCACCCATTTTCTCTCATCCTTTGCTAAGGCAGTTTCTCAGAGGGGCAAAAAATATAAGACCCCCCCCCCCCCCAGAAAACCACCTACTCCAACTTGGGATCTAAATTTTGTTCTGGAGAAGTTAACACTTCCTCCTTTCGAACCAGCCTTTTCAGCAGAGCTTCAATACTTGTCATGGAAGACAGCCCTGCTGCTATCTATCACCTCAGCATGCAGAGTCTCAGAACTGCATGCACTTATGGCAGTGGAACCTTTCATCATTTTCTATCAGGACAGAGTATCTTTACGCACCAACCCTTCTTTCATGCCAAAGGTAGTATCCAGTGTGGCTCTCAATCAGACCATACACTTGCCCACCTTTTATCCAAACCCACAGAATAAAGGAGAAAGACTCCTTCACTCTTTGGACATTCACAGATGGCTACGTTACTATTTGGACAGGACAAAGGCCTTCAGAAAATCTGACCAACTCCTTGTATCCTATGCACCAGGCTCAGACGGAAAGGCTATTTCAAAGCAGACCATCTCCAAATGGATAGCACATTGCATCCGCTTTTGCTACTCACACCACGGGAAAGTAGTGCCTGCTAGTATTAGGTCTCACTCTACCAGGGCTACAGCAACCTCAGCAGCCTTCCTCCGAGGAGTCCCAACCAAGGACATTCTGGAGGCAGCTACCTGGATTTCAGTGCACACCTTCACCAAGCATTACCACCTTCCTCTGTACTCAAAAACCAGAGCTGGGTTTGCCACTGCAGTTCTGCAGGGCATCTTAGCTGCACCTAACCCAGTTTAGCTCCTACCACCCAACCATAGCTTTGGGACTCTACCCAAGTGTGATGACTGCAGCAGCATAGCACGATGAACATAGTACAGTTTTGTACCTACCATAAATGTAGATGCTCGAGTGGTTATGCTGCTGCAGTCCAGGTTACCCTCCCTCCATCCCCTCTTTCTAACAAGGCCTTTTCTTATACCTCCATGTACTTCAACCTTTGGGATGCATGTCTATATGGTGTATTTGCTTACAACTAGTACCATTGTTTTGCACTAAGGTATGTTTTGCAAGCTTCTTATTTTGCCTTCTTAGTTTGGGGGCGCCTGACATCTGGGGCAAGAAAAACTGAAGAAAATGGTGTCGGCTGCCTCTTTTATACCCCTGCCGCACTGATGTCAGGGAAGAAGCGACGACAACCGACACTGGACCAAGGCTTTGGAATTCAGGCCGACTGCGGGACTGCCTGACGGCAGATAACCCAAGTGTGATGACTGCAGCAGCATAACCACTCGAACATCTACATTTATGGTAGGTACAAAACTGTACTTTACTTATGTTTCATCAGGCAAAGTCTAGATATTGGATAGATAACCTTAAATACACTCATAACTCTTGCCGTACGTTCTATTTTTGAAAATGAGACCATATGGTAAAACCCTCAGACACTGGGTCCCCCAAGCAGTCTTACCTGTCTTTCTCTCTTCTGGAAAGAGGTAGCATGTAGTCAATTCCTCATCTGCAGTTTCTCCCAAGTGACATGTTGTGGGATGGGGGGGGGTCCCAAGTTGCAGGGAATAGAACACACTGGTGACAGCTTGCAGTGGCAAGTGAATTTCTGACATCTGCTTCCATTTTCCATTTTTGTTTTGTAGTAGCGTTGTTGCCTCACAGTAAGACGTTGTCCTGTTCGATTCTCAGCTAGAGCGTCTTCTGTGTGGAGACATGCGTGAATGGGCATACCTTCGTTGAAGGTTGTGCGTCAGGGCTGGCAACTCTGCATGTAAAAAATCTACTGCCAGTCATTAGCGGATGGGAGTTCAGCTGTGGCGACCCCTAACCGGGAAAAGCCGAAAGACACAACAACAATAGTAAATAAATAGTCGGGATGGTGCTCTGTGTTTTAGCACAGTAATCATCACAGCATTCTGTCCATGATTCTGGTGTAGAAAGGTTAAGATGAAAAATTTCAGGGACATATTCGAATCACTGCTTTACAAAGCTGATAAATGTTTTAAATACTTTTAAAGTTTCCTAATGTTAAGAAATTTCTCAAAATGTACCAGCTTCAGGCTCGAACTGACCTCCATTCTTAACCATAAAACTCACGTGACTTTCACCTCTTTTCTCGTCTAACCTTTTCTAGTCTATTTCTCAATATTGCTATGCTAGACTCAAGAACAAAGTCAAAAATTGACAAGGACAGTATTGAAGTATTAGAATCAGGCTGCACAAATTGACAGCACTTTCTGAAATAAAAAAAGCTGCAACTGTAATCAGTGTCCTTGTTGATTTTAATCTACAACCTTGATCTCAAATTGTCACTGATTTTCAGAGGCAGAGCAAGTTTATGAGCCTTTTTCAAGGATATGTTGGAGAGCAAAGTCAAAATAAAATAATTGGGAGTAAATCTTTCAACTACCCCTTATTTTACGTCATATTCTTTCCTTTTCAAGTTTTTGACTTTGGTAAATCATTAAGGATTGCATTTAGTTAATAATGCCAGATACTAGAGTTTCATAATTCTAAAAATGCACATTGATGTAAATATTGTCATTCAATTACCTTTTAAGTAAAATAAAGTAATACTTAAAATGCATAATTTTCTTTCACAGACATCTGTGGTGTATACAATAGGCACTATAACTGCTGGGAAGGGCTGATAGCTGTTTGTGGTTGGAGGTAACTGACTGGCTTGTTATTCGCTCAGTTTGAAAGTCACTAATCTGGATTTTCAGGATAAATATGTATTTGTGTGAAGTAAGATGGAATAGTTTATTGTGATAACTTGGTGTTTGTGTGAAACATACTTGAATTACCATAGTTGTTGTTGTTAATAATTATTATTCGTGAAGAAATTTATTTATTTCTTTTCTGAAGAAATGTCAAGCAGAGGTCTTTATTTTGCCTCTGAAGAAATGTCACCACTGAAGAAAATGTCCAAAATTAGACCAGACAAACTCCGTACTACTGTATCTGTTATACTTTATTTGTCTCGGAACAAATTCTTGCCAAACAGTTAATTCTGTCAGAGCTATTTCAATTCTATTATAATACAGCTAGACAGATGAATAGACTAAGGCACACTTAGTCTAAGACGTCACCCCTGAATGAAACATACTGTCCAGTTTATATACTCTTTTTAACCGATGTTATTTTTAATGTCATTGAGACTTGTTCTTCTGATTTCTGTCTGTGTCATGAAAAAGTCCATGGTTATTTCATGCACATGATCATCGTGTTACACTGCTGCAGTCATTACACTTGGGGTTATCCTGCCATCAGGCGGTTCAGCAGTCGGCCTGAGTTCCAAAGTCTTGGTCCGGCGTCGGTTGCTGTCGCTTCTTCCCTGATGTCAGTGCGCCAGGGGTGTATAAGATGCATCCGATGCCATTTTCTTCAGTCTTTCTTGCCGCGCGGTGCCCGAAGCAGAAGCAGTTCGCAAGTGCCGGTCGGCCAACTCCTGAGATTTTCGAAGTCTAATTTCAGATCCGAAGTCTTCAATAAAGCTAAGTACCCCATTGGGGAAACTTTTTTCTTGCCTCAGACCGATGTCAGAAAAAGTTAATAATTGTATTTCTTGTGGGAAGCAAATACCTCATAAGGACTTCCACTCTTACTGTATTCCATGCCTAGGCCCTGATCATGATGTCACTAGTTGTCGGTTTTGTGCTAGATTTAATGAACACACTATAAAAAGACGTTTTGATTTTGCTTTGCACTACTTTGGCCGAAGGTTCAATTATACGATGCCGTCAGAAAGGCCGATGACCTCAATACCGAAAAAATGCAAAGACGAGGATAAAGACAGGCATCCGAGGTCCAAAACCAACAACGAAACCTCTTCTAGGCCAGTCGCTGGTTCTCAGTGAGGCACTTTTGCAGCCGCTGACACTCACTACTTCAGAGCCACAGGCCGCTTCTGACTCCCACATGGAGACATCTAGGCCTCTGGAAACCCAAGGTATTGAGCCTACGGAAACTAATCCCTCAGATGGGTCCGGAGCCGCTGAGCAGGCATCGGCTTCTGAGGGTGTTTTCAGACATTCACAACTTACCATTAAAACAACAGCCAAGACAAAGGTACCATTAAAGACAAAGAAACAAGTACAGCATTCTCCTGGTCAGTCCTCCATGCCTAAGAAACACATGCTTAAAATGGCCGAAGACCTCATCACTCTATTCAGGGGTTCCCATCCCCCTCCTGAGGAAAGGCTTAGGCAGGACACAGACTATGGCTCCTCTGATCAGGTTTCCATTTCCTCTGATTCCTCTTCAGACCAGGGATACTCTCTACCCCCCTATGAGGACTTTGATGCTGAAGATTCTATCCCTTCAGCCTCTCCTCCTGAGGATTATTCTTTTGGGGAAACTTTACATACCATGAGGGAGCATTTCCATTGGGAAAGCCAGGATTACTCAGAATTCAAGAAAAGGCTCAGGGATTTCCTATTATTGCCTCAACACAGGCCCCTGGCTATTCCGCCTGTGCTAGATATTGTGGATGATGTGTTCTCTGAATCCAGTTTATCTCCTGACTCTTTGCCCCCTGCTCCAGCCAAGCCAGATAGGTATTATAGAGACCCTGACTCTCACAAGTTTCTTTACAAAAACCCTTCTGCTGATCCAGAAACTATTTCCCAGGGTCCAAAAGGGGTTAAGGCTTCCATTGCAAAAAATCCAGTACCCTCTGAACTTCTGCAACTTTAGCAGTAAGAGCTTTAAATTGCCAGTTTCACATGCTTAAGTACCAATATTTAATGGCTCAGTTAAAACAGAAAATGCTTGCAAGCACAGAAGCTCCTGATTGTAAAGAAATGCAGGATTTATTGTATGCAGTTGAACAGGTGGGAAAACATACTCTGCAATGTGGTTTTGATTTTTTAAGAGGCCTCTTGTAGAGCCGCAGTTACAGGTTCTGTGATTCGAAGACATGCTTGATTAAAAGAACAAAGTTTAACTGATCATGTCAAGACAAAATTATTGGATGCTCCTTTACAGCATGATACTTTGTTTGGTGTTAAGGCAGAAGAGGTGTTAAAGAAAATGGAGGATAAAGCTAAATCTATGCAAACAGTCAAGGATTTCTTACAGGTACAGCCACCTCGGTTTAGCAGAAATTGGCCAACAAAGAATTGGTTCTTTCCAGTGTCAGACAGGCCACAGAGAGGCAGATACAGACTCCCAAGAGGCAGATCTCAACCCCAAGGCTCAAACAGACAACGACAGTGTGGCACCTCAACCCCAAAAGGTGGTGAGGAGAAGTCTCAACCTTACAGGAAACAGTCACAATGACTTTCCCCTTCGTACGCCAAGCACGTCCCTTTTGGAAGCCCCCTTAGGGGGAAAACTAGCACTTTTTTCTCAAAACTGGCAAATAATCAACCAAGACAAATGGGTCCTGAATATTGTGTCTCAATGTTACAGATTCCACTTTCATACTTTACCAAGGCTAAAAGGAATGCCAGACCTGCCACAAAATCAATGGGCAGAGGCACAAAAACAAATTTCAGCCCTCATGGACATGAGAGCTATTCAAAAAGTACCACAACAAGAATAAGGACAAGGATTTTACTCAAGACTCTTCCTGGTCCCTAGAAAGGATAAGGCCTGGAGGCCCATACTAGACCTTCCAATTCTGAATACTTACCTGGGTATTCCGAAATTCAAAATGTTGACATTACAGCAGCTTCTACCCATGCTGGGCAAGAAGGCTTGGCTTGTTACTCTGGATCTCAAAGAGGCATACCTGCATGTCCCTATCAGACAAAATTGCAGAAGATACCTCAGATTCAAAGCTGGTACAATGAACTACCAATTCTCTGCACTGCCCTTTGGCTTATCTACTGCGCCCAGGGTCTTCACAAAGTGCCTGGCACCAGTAATTGCATTTTGCAGACCAAAAGGAATTCAAATATATCCATATCTGGACGACTGCCTCATTCAAGCAAAGACAAAGGACATTCTTCTACAGCATTTGGCATTTTTGAAAAGGTTGCTAATTTCTCTAGGGTACACAGTAAACGAAAAGAAGTCAAAACTAGTGCCCTCGCGACAGATTATATTCCTGGGTGCCAGCTTAAATACAACGGCCCAGATGGCTTACCTCACACCAGACAAACAAGTTCAACTAACTCAATATTTTCAATTGCTGGCAAGAAAGTCCCATCTCCCTGCAAGAAAAATTCTGCAGGCCCTGGGATTCATGGCATCCTGCATACTACTAATACCATATCCCAGACTGCATATGAGGAAATTACAGTGGTACCTGAAAAGTGTTTGGACTCAACACTCTCACAGTTTAGAAGCAGTAATACCAAATATTCCCTGCCTACAACAGGAGTTTCTATGGTGGGCACAGGCATGTCACCTAAACAAGGGTCAGCCTTTTACCCAATCCACAGCCAGGCAAACTCTAACAACAGATGCTTCGGATTACGCCTGGGGGAGCACACATGGCAGGATAATGCATTCAGGGCAAGTGGACAACAGACCAGATGCATCTTCACATCAATCAAAAAGAGATGTTGGCTGTTCGAAATGCCCTAACAGCTTTCAAGGACCTTCTACATCCAGGACAATTACTTCTAAAGACAGACGACACCACAGTAATATGGTACATAAACAAGCAAGGGGGCACTCATTCTTATCCCCTGTGCAGGCAAGCCATGACCTTATGGAACACAGCTGTAACATATCAAGTTCACCTGCAAGCACAATTCCTGCCAGGAAAGAAAAATACTCTGGCAGACGATCTAAGCAGAAATATCATGGACCCTCACTAATGGAAATTGAATCCACAAATCTTCACCATGGTAACGCAAAAGTGGGGATGCCCAGACATAGATCTTTTTGCCTCCCCACTGAATTGCCAACTACAAAAATTCTGCACAAGGACTTATCACAAACAAACATGGAAAGTGGATGCTCTTCTGTTCAGCTGGAAAAACCTAAAAGTTTATGCCTTCCCGCCACTGCCTCTTCTTTCAAAGGTACTCCTAAAAGCCAGACAAGAAAAAACACCAATGATCCTGATTGCTCCAGACTGGCCATGCCAGCACTGGTACCCCATCTTAAGGAACTTGGCTCAAGGCGCACCGTGGATTTTGCCTCAAATTCCACACCTTCTGACTCAACAAAACAATCAGATCCTGCACGGTCAGTTCAAAACCCTAAACCTGGTTGCATGGCAGATACATTAGTCAAACAGACAACACCTTTCTCTCTAAAGCTGTTATGGATGTCATTTTGGAGGCCAGGAGGCCTAGCACCAGGAAAGCTTACTCAGAAAAATGGAAGAGATTCTGGGCCTGGAACCAGGCTCAAAGCCTTGACCCTCTTGTTCCAAACATTCCTCAGATTTTACAATACTTAACTGAGATGCTGGACAGAGGCCTATCCTTCTCATCAATTAAGATCCACGACTCGGCCATTTCAGCACATTGCAACACGGATCCTCCTTTATTCTCTCATCCCTTGCTAAAGCAGTACCTCAGAGGGGCTAAAAACATAAGACCACCCCAGAGACCACCAACACCAACTTGGGACCTCAATTTCGTTTTGGAAAAACTGACTCTACCACCTTTTGAGCCAGCCAATACAGCCGATCTAAAATTTTTATCATGGAAAACAGCTCTGCTCCTGGCAGTAACTTCAGCACGAAGAGTCTCAGGGCTACAGGCATTAATGGCAGTGGAACCTTTTATCATTTTTCATCAGGACAGGGTATCTTTAAGGACAAACCCTACCTTTTATCCCAAAGGTGGTATCTAGTGTGGCTCTTAACCAATCCATCCATTTGCCAACTTTTTATTCAAACTCCCAGAATAAAGGGGAGAAACTTCTGCATTCTTTGGACATACACAGGCAGCTACGCTTCTACTTGGACAAAACAAAAGCTTTCAGGAAAACTGAGCAACTGTTTGTAGAATATGCTGCAGCATCACAGGGCAAGGCTATCTCAAAGCAAACTATATCCAAATGGATAGGACACTGTATTCAGTACTGCTACACACAGCATGGAAAATCAGTCCCAAATAACATTAGGCCACATTCCACCAGGGCAACAGCCACTTCAACAGCCTTTCTCAGAGGAGTACCTACCAAGGAAATTTTGGAGGCTGCAACTTGAGTTCAGTGCACACCTTTACCAAGCATTACCACCTGCCTTATTACTCTAAATCCAGAGCAGGATTTGCCACTGCAGTTCTGCAGGGCCTCATGGCCAATCCTAACTCTTTATAGACCAGCCACCCAACCTCAGCTTTGGGATTCTACCCAAGTGTAATGACTGCAGCAGTGAAACACGATGAACATAGTACAGTTTTGTACCTACCATAAATGTAGATGTTCGAGTGTTCACACTGCTGCAGTCCAGGTTACCCTCCCTCCATCCCCTCTGAACTAGCTGGACTTGTATACCTTTCTATCCTATACAACCTTTGGGGTGTATTTGCTGGTAACTGAAGGTATTGTTTTTATTGTATATTTTTGATTAGCAATATGTACTGCCTACCTACTTGGGGGCACCTGACATCTGGGGCAAGAAAAACTGAAGAAAATGGTGTCAGATGCATCTTGTATACCCCTGGCGCACTGACGTCAGGGAAGAAGTGACAGCAACAGACGTCGGACCAAGACTTTGGAACTCAGGCCGACTGCGGGACCGCCTGACTGCAGGATAACCCCAAGTGTAATGACTGCAGCAGTGTGAACACTCTAACATATACATTTATGGTAGGTACAAAACTGTACTTTTTTGGTCCTTGCTGTAGCTGAAGACTTCATTTTTCCATCACTTGACCTGTCTGCATATTATTTATTTATTTCTGCATCTAAAAGCCAAGAAAGTCAACTTCCTTTTCTTCTATAACAGGATGCATTTACAGTATTGCCCACAGCTATATGTTATTAATATCTAAGCTAACTGTTCTTGCAAAGCAAGAATATTATTTTGAAAACTGCTGTTTGGCCTTGCACATTTCCTTTCACTGTACACACAGTATTTTTGGGAAAAGCATTTTAATTTACACAATATCTATAAATTATTATTATCATCATCAAATTCATTGGTGTTGATTGTGGTAAAATAATAGTATAACAGTCAGACATCTGAGGTGTACACAGTCAGTATAGTGGCTGTAATTGATAATTACATTCCCTGTTGTTATTGAACTCTGTTAAAAGTTACTAGTCTGATGTAACAGAAGTAGAGTTTCACAATGTATTGTATTTGCTAAAATCAGTGTAAAACTAGCATTGCTATGATGTATGCTTGTGTTTTTTTTTTTGGGGGGGGGGGGTGTAGTGTATTTAGGAGCAACACATTGGCCAAGATTTCTTTCATGGTGTATTATCTTTGCCATTATATTTGTGTGTTGGGGAAAGTGCAGTATATTTAAGCGGAACAAGCTGGTTATAATTTATTTCACTTTCCTTCGCAAACATTAGCCTTGCACATGATAGATGGTTATTTTTCCTGACTTGGCAGGAGCAGGATGCGTGTGAAAGTGACTGCTAATTGTAGTGACACTTTAAGTAGTTTTGCCATGTCACGGCTTTTGGCTCTGGTTGAGTTCTTGGCTAAGGCTTTTTCAGTGTGAAGTCTAAATGCCCTCCCTGTCTCTGTCTGTTTTTTTTTTCAATATGCTCCTTTTTCATGACATAGGTGGAATGGAATTACACCATTTTGCCTGAAGGTGTGTGTGTGTGTGCGCGCATGTATGTGGACACCTTGTGATAGACTTCACGACCAAAAAGCAAGTAAAACAACTTTACAGACTAGGAACCACAAAGAGGAGCACCAGCAGCCAAACCCAAAGCAAACCGAGTTTAATTTAATAACGTAAGCAACAAACGCTTTCGAGAGCCCAGTGTCTCTCCTTCCTCAGACAAATTTTACAAACAGCTTGCAATCACATTTATACAATTTAAAATCAATTGGATAATCAGACAATTTTAGTTAATTGAATAAAATCAATGACAAGCATATATATATATATGATTTATAATATAACTACCACACTAATTAGATATTGCCACACTCTGTTCCTCATCGTTACCATAAAATATTATATGCATGTGAGTTTGCATACTAAAACACTCGTAATTCATTCCTAAGGTATAACTACATATATAAAAACACCCCCACACACACACACACACACACACACACACACGAAGTAAAACCTTAAAATATTTCAAAATAAATAATAAGAATAAATTGATAACATGTTATAAATCCAGAAAACACTTGCTTTTTACAATACCATAAACTATACTTAACAGTTTAAACCAAATTTAATTAACATGAAAAACCAAAAGTAAAAGCAAGCGTTCTTCTTAACATTATACACATACAGCAACTAGCTATATCCCACACATAAGGGAACTATCTTTTCAAAGATAACAGTTTTAAAACACAGGAGATAGAAACATACTCATTCAAACCAGGGTGCATATATGCACCAGTACAGATCTGCCAGGCCAATTCATTAATATCTAAATGGATTTGCCACGGGCCTCCCTTAATGTCTACCATCACTTTTCCCAAGATCGTAAACTTAAAATGATGATCAGGGAATGCACCAATGTGCCTAGCAAGGGCATTGTTAGAATCATACCTTGAAATAGCATATATGTGTTCATAAATGCGCTGCTTGAACTTCCTTTCAGTTTTCCCGATATAAAAAGCAGCGCATTTCTGACACAAGGCCAGGTAGATCACCCCATTTGTCTCACAACTATATTTCCCTGTTATATAATATTCAACATTCCTAACTTTTACTTTAGAATCTGTCAATACATACTTACATTGATTACACGCCCCACACTTAGTCTTTGCTAACGCTCATTGACGAGCAGGACGTGATTGAAACTTAAGCATGCTTTTTAAATTACGCCCCCTTCTAAAAGTAATTTTCGGGGCTTCCCCCAATTGGTGGGACAGAAAATTATCATCTAAAATCAAAGCCCAATTTTTATTAAACACCTTCCTAATGTAATAATGATCTACAGAAAAGGTGCACAAAAACCTAGTTACAAAAGGGGAATCTAATTTGGTGTCCACAACCAATCCTGATACATCTGTATGGGCCAATTCAACAGTGGTACAAGCAAACGAAAGAATTGGTTTATAAAAACCGGATCTTCTCTTCTTTATAACTTCAGTGCTAATATCAGATAACATTAAAGAAGGATACCCTCTGTTTAGAAACATGTGGCTTAACTGTTCACATTCAAACAGAAAGTCTTCGAAATCCGACACCATCCTAGCTGCCCTTACTAACTGACCTTTCACTACTGCCTTCTTTTGATGATTGGGATGACAGCTAGTAAAATGCAGAAATGCATTAGAGTAAGTAGGCTTACGATAAATGACACTCTTGTATCTTGAATTCATCACGTCTTTACTAACCAGTATGTCCAAAAAGTTAATACTAAACTCCTGCAGGTTATAAGTGAATTCCAAAAAGGAAGTCAATTTAGAAATGGTCCTTAAAAAGGCAGGGACCTCAGAAGGTGGTGCTTTCCAGATAAAGAACATGTCGTCCTGGTATCGTGTATACCAGGTGACATTTTCCTTAAACCTCACATCAGTAAATAAAAAAGACCTTTCCCAAAAGGCTAAGACACAGTTGGCAAAACTGCCACCGCATGGCGACCCCATGGCCACCCCAGATTTTTGTAAGTAGATTTTTTTATCAAACAGCATAAAGTTGTTATTTAGGACAATTTCCAATAAAGTCTCAACCAAATTAATGGTATTATCATCTGTCTTTTTATCATGCAAGAATTCACGGACCCACTGAATACCGAGGTCTTGTGGAATAACTGTGTTCAAATCTTTGATGTCAATGGTTAAAAACCAATAACTAACATCAAAGGGGATCCTTTTAATTTCATAAAGAAAGCTCAAAGAATCTTTGCAGATCTGGGGTTCCTGGTTGATTAAGGGCCTTAAAATATTGTCAATGAACTTGGCACAAGCACAGGTTATAGAGCCACGACTATCAACAATAGGGCGAAAAGGGGGTTGTGATAAACTTTTGTGAATTTTCGGGATACCAGACAGAACTGGTAACTTGGGGGATAAGATATTCAAATATTGGTACTGGTCTAGGTCAATAAATCTCTCAAGGAACAGATGTTCAATCATTCCCCTGATTTTTGCATAAGCAACATTAACCTGATTAATACTCACTACTTCATAAAAATCAGTGTTAAGGAGAGACATCATTTTCTGAACGTACAAAAAATCATCCATAAACACCAGACCACCCCCCTTATCTGGTTTCATGACTCTAATATTACAATTTTTCAGCAAGCCTAGAAATTCACGCTGGTGCCTGGTGATGTTAGCAGGTCGCCTATGAAAAAACTTGTCAGATTCAAGAGCCCTTAAATCAAACTCGCACATTTTTTCAAAAAGACGTAAGGTTTCATGCAGGGGGGGGATTGTAAACACTAGAAACTCTAAGAGAACTAGCTGAAACTGTACCATTACCCATTAATAACTTTAAGTTGAGTTTTTTAACAAATAATTTAAGGTCAATAATTGTCCTCACCAAGTCAAAACGTGTATCCGGGACAAAGGATAAGCCCTTAGAAAAAAACTCAACTGAACCAGAATCAATATCAAAATATGTGTAATTATATATTTTAAAGTCACCTTTAGAGTCAATAAGTACAAATGGGTCAGAAAAATGACCTATCATCTCCTGCGTTGTGACCTCCGATTCCTGTAGTTGCCTTGGTAGTTCTTGCCCTGTCCATTGGCTCTGTTGGCTTTCTTGTTTCTGGGAAAATCCTGCTGGGTATTGGAAATTATATCATTAGATGCAACGGACCCATGGGAAGTCGCGATGTTATTGTTACCGACTCTGTTAGAGTTCGTGTTAACAGTCTTGTTAGAATTACTAAGAAGCCTTTCACTCCGACAGAGGGGCACAGGTTCTTCATCATAATTATCCAACTCTAAGTTAGGCTGAGTATCCACTATGTTCAATAGTTCTCCATCAGCGTTCTTTTGAACAGTACCACCTTGTAATTTATAATGGGGGTCGGGGATAAGCTTTGTTACCCCTATATTCTTGAATATCTCTGTTAATCTTCTTTTTTTTTGTTGTTAATCAATTTAGTAATAGTTGCTTCTATGCTAGAAAAAATTCTAGAATACTCGTATTTGTATCTAACAAATTCCGAGTCTTCCTTTATGCTGTTATCAAGTGTTAAAAGTTCTGTTTTAAGACAGTCAATTTCTTTTTGATACTGAGAGATAAGTACACACATAAACTCAAAACCCTGCTTGTCGAACAGGGCCAAAAGGTCTTTATGGAACTGAGACCCTTCTACCAACCCAATCGGAAAGCGCCATTGCCGCAAACCTTTAGGGACAAGCTTTTTAACTAGACATTCCTGGAAATAGGAAATCTCAAGTTGCAGTTTTCTGCACTTGAATAACTTAGAGTCAAAGTCTGCAATTAAATTAGATAAGTCACTTACATTCTCGTGCAGTCTGTGTGTGTGCGTGCGTGCGTGCGTGCGTGTGTGTGTGTGTGTGTGTGTGTGTGTGTGTGTGTGTGTGTGTGTAAAGAAAGTAGTATCACAGATTGTCATCTGTGGATGCACTCAGTATTGCTGGGCAAATACGCAACTCTCTTGGGTAGTAGTAAAAAATACATAACTCTTCCTTGTAGTAGTAAAAAATATTTAAGTAGTTATCTTTAAAGCTAAGACATGAAATGCATCACAGAACATCCAGGCCCGCAGAGCTAACAAACCCACACACTAAACTGTATAAGTGGATGTTGTCATTGATCTTGCTGGTGGCCTATTGTCAAAACTCTGTCTATTCCAAAACTGGCTCTGTTTGGAGGAGTTCCAAGAAGATTTTCTGAAGTTTGTGTGAGTTATGGGGTTAGTGTGGTCAGTATTTCCTTAACTTCCCTCACAATCAAACCTCAGAGGTATGTCCAAGGTCATTAAGCTTGTGCTGGGCCTGTAGATAGTGGGTCAATATTTGTTTAACTTTTCTCACAGACTTTAGATGTGTGCACAGAAGGTCCCTGTTAGCTTGTGAAGGGGTACTGCACTATGTAGGAACAGCAAGTTGGAATACATTACTGTGATTATTTTTTTTTTCACTTTTTAGATTAAAAAATCAGAGCCATACTGTATATAGGTGGCTATCTTTGAGTTAAAAGTAATGAGGCATGCTGTTTTATATATATATATATATATATATATATATATATGTATGTATGTATATGTGTATATATATATATATATATATATATATATATATATATATATATATATATATATATGTATATGTGTGTGTGTGTGTGTATATATATATATATATATATATATATATATATATGCCTGACAACAACAGGCTGAGATGTTTGTTCTAGCAGTTTATCTTTGATCTGTCATTAGAGAGGCATACAGAATACTACTGCCTTTGGGTATGGAGGCAAGCTGTGTATACATATGACAGCAGCACTTGAAATATGACTGTGGCAGTTTCCAATCTAACACCAGAGGGCATACATAGATGGTGATTATCTTCTTTTTGGGGGGAGGGGGTTGAGGGGGGTAGGGAGGCAGGTACCATTCTCATATATCCTTGCAAGTGTTTATCATTTCAGTTTATTGTGAACTGTTATTTTGTTAGCTTTGAACAGTAAGCCTTGGATGAAACTTGCTATTCTTTGAAGGACAATGTAAGACTGAATTTCTTTCGTTAGTCACCATTTTTTTGTTCAGACCATCATTGGACTGAAAAGTTAGAAAACAGTTTAAAGTTTATCTCGCTGTCTATAAACCCTTGGCTTCTGTGGAACCTAACAGCACCACACCCCCTACCTCAATTCAGTTATTTCCTATACAGTTATTGTAATGTAGTCTTGGCCAGTTAGGATGTGTTAAAAGGGTACAGGAGAAAGTAAAGTAAAAGAGTATGACTGATTTTTTTCATTAGTCATAATTTTTGTTCAGGCCATGATTTGATGAAAAGGTCATTTAGAAGAAACTGTCTGAAATAATTTCCTGGCTTAATTCAGTTATTTCTACCACAGTCTGACCAGTTAGAGCATTGAAAGGATGCAGGAAAAGCTGAAGAGTAAGATAAAATGAGAGAAGATTGAGAAAAGGGTAATCTGGATGGTATGAAGAGGCCAGAATAGGAAGGAAACGTTGGTTTTACCTTTGATCTTCCCTATATTCAGAACTTTTGTAGTGTAACATCATTGCAAAAAAACAGCCATCATTGTGAAGGCCTATCTCCCAGAGCAACAAACTTTGTGTGGAACACAGGTCTGTTGTAATGTAAAAGCAATGCAACTTCCATTCCGTCTGTTCGTAATGCTACTTTAACTTTGTAGTTGGAGCTAATGGGTAGCAGTAGCAGGGTGTTAGATGGGAAATGTCCGGCAGTTGCCCAACTTGAAACTTTCTGGGGAGCACCACAGTGCTAACCCTGACCCTGCCTAGGCTACAAATGATCTTCTTGATCCATTGTCTAGTAGGAACCTATGGACCTAGGAATGCGCATCAGTCACATTTCGCCTAGTTTAGGATGACATTTGTTTGAGCACTTTTTTAAGAACCTTGTCCTTACGGCTTCTGATTTTTTTTTCTTTCAGTTTAACTTATAACTTTGAAATAAAAATGAATCCAGGAAAAGTCGACCACATAAAAAGTACCAAACCAGTCAATTCCTGACTACAACATGAACTTGTACAAGCACTAGAGTTAGTTAAACACAATCCCAGGGGTGGCAACATAAAGAAAGTACTGGGGGAAAAAGAGACAAGGTGGCAGATTCGTTTGAATGCTTCTGTACCCCCGGGTATCGATGAATATATATCCATTAAACCTATATTGGAGAATTGTAGACAGTAGTATGGTATAGATATTTATATTTATATAATAAAAAACATTTTTTATTTATATATTTTTACAATTTTATACACTTTTTCACACATATTGTTTATCTTTTATAAATCACACCATTGTATATTATCAATTTTAGATGGATTATCTTAATGTGTATGTAATAGTATTATTTAAGACAAAAGGGAGTATGAGATTTTATAAATCAACACTAGCACTTTAAGGATTAATTTTGGAGCCAAAAGTAGGAAATGTGATTGGTCTGCATCATTATTTAAGGACAATTTTGTTTTATGAGACTTGTTCTGATGAAGTCTATTTTAGTAGATGAAAGCGCTCAACCTGTTTGTTTCGAATTAATAAAAAAGATTATAGAGATTTTGCGGTCCATTCGTTTGTGCTAGTGCTTGTACAAGTTCATGTTGTAGTCAGGAATTGACTAACTTATAACTTTGAAAGACACAAAAGGCTGATGTAGTGTCAACCAGGTATTCCAGGATATCAACCTCGTTTCTGTGTCTTTCATAGTTTGGTATTTGGCTGCACGATCACACACACTGTGGAGTTACTGTTCTAAATTATAACTGTGTATTATACTATTGGACATTGAGCCTCATATATTTAATATTCTTTCTTCTATGGTGCCCTCTTGTGCACAGTGTGTACTTAACACCCAGCCTTTGTTGACCACTTGTACAAGTACAGTGATGATTTTTTTTTTGCCTGCTTTGTGATGTTTCATCATTTTAAAAGTTGGTTCCTTTTTTTGTGAACTTACCCTGTATGGAAGTGTCTGTCTGTTAACAGCACTTGACTCTCAATTGCCTAAACACTTGAATACAAGGCTGGCATAATGGCTAAGGTTTAAAAGAAATTGGACAGGGATGAAATGGATTACAATAAAAATACAGCATACCCCTTGCCAAAGGCTTATTTTACACTTAGTGATTCAAAATGCGAAGTGTTACGGGGAGGTCATAATACATGGACCCAGGGTGGGGATAGAATAAATCTAGGTAGGACAATTAAGTCAAGGTTTGTCAACCAGTGGGACAATGAAGTGTTTGAGGCCGAGCAAGTTGAACTAAGGAGATCCAAAAGGATCTCAAACAAAAATAAAAAATAAACAGAAAAAAATTTTAGTACAGCCTTACACTCCATAGAGTGTGAAAAACAAGGGAAACAGATATTTTTGGAAAAAGAACAGTAGGAGCAATCAATCGGAGAGTTAGAACAAAAATGTCAGATAATTCCAGCCTTTGGTGGGAAGATGGTGAGTTTTGAAGGATTCAATATATTTAATTACAGAGAAATTTGTCTTTCCAACACTCACTTTACCCTTTTTAGAAAGGGATTGAAGTTTGTCCCGTCTAGGAAGACTGACTTGGCTGATACTTTAATTGAACTTAAATTATTCCCTAGGAAGTTAAACCTACAGATTTTATTAAAGGATTATAATAATCATCAAGGGTCATTAAATATGAATCAAAATAATAACTTAAAGAAAAAAGTTTGTTTAACCCACCCTTACACCCCATTGTAGCTAATTATGAGAAGGTATGTGTTCCAGATAGCTATCTTTGTTTTCTTAAACAAAAATAAATGTCTTATAATTTGACCAGAGAAAAGATGGTCCTTTTTAAATGAGTTGAGAAGTAATAACTCTTTATGTGTAATGAAACCTGATAAAGGGGGAAGGATGCTAATGATGAACAAAGCTGATTATACTTGTGATATGGTAACAATCTTGTATGCCGAAAGGTACAAAATTGTTTCTAGAAATCATATTGCTGTTGCACACAAGAAAGTACAATTATTTTTAGAAGATTCCATCTGTCAAGGAGTGATTAATGAAGACACTTCATCTAACCATCCCCTCAGTTTTTGAGATACCTACGTTACTTAAAAATGTGAACAAACTGCCATATAGGCTTATTGTAGCAGCCCAGAATAGTATGACCTACCCATTAGCCACATTCATGGATAGATTGATTCAAAATTCTATTACTTCTGTCAGGTATCTTTAGAAGGACTCTTAGGACTTTTTGAAGAAAATTAAGCAAGAATTTTATACAGATGAGGTAGGGTTTACTGCAATAGATGTAGTTGATCTTTTTTCATCTGTCTCACACAAAGAAGGTTTAGAATTGTTTCAGGAAGCAATTCAGGAATTGATGTCTTTGAATGCTACACTGACAAGTTTTGTTATGGAGGCCATGGAAATTACCTTACATAATAATTCTATGATGCTTGAGAACAAATATTTTCGACAAGTGAAGGGTGTGGCTGTGTGAGCTAATTGCGCCCCTGTCTATGCAAACTTGGTCATGTATGCATGGGAGAAAAAACATATTTTTACCTTCAGATTCAACCAGCATTTGGTATTTATACCTAAGGAAGGTTTTTGGATATCTTTATTCTCTGGAAAAAGATCAATGATACAAGGGAGAGTTATGTTCATCTTATTAGCGACAATAATTAATTTTTGAAGTTTACTTATACACATTCTTATGAAACAGTAGACTGTTTGGATGTAACTATTTTTAAGAATAGAGCTGAACAAAAGTTTGGTTCCAAGTTATATAGGAAACCAACATTTTCAAATAGTTATTTAGATTTTAGGAGTCAACACCCCCTATGTATTAAAAAGACAGTTTTTAAGGGACAAGTTGTAGGAGTAGCGAGAATGTGTTCAGAGATTTCTTTGTTGAAGGTTGAACTGGGAATCCTAATGTCCATGTTTTTGGAAAGAGGTTACCCTGAAGTGTTGTTACTTAAGACAGGGGAACATATTCTGCAGGAGTGAGGTACTCTATACACCCCCCCCCCCCCACTGAGTTCATCAAGTGACAAAGTAAACTTCAGGAGGCAAACATGCAAGAATTCTTTTTCTAAGTCTATGTTTATTCAGTTTGGGTATATGAGTCAACAACTGAGGGAGTTATTACTAAAAATTGGGTTATATTCAAGAGTAATGCAAATTTTATTGACACGTTGGGCCAAAAAAACACTTTTTTGTATTCAAAAGAGGTCGTAATTTAAAATATTTTCTTGAACATCCTATGTTACCAACTCGAATGGATAGAGGTGGTAATAAAAAGTGTGGTATGTGCAAATACTGGGATTATATTTTACAAGAAAGACAAGTTGTCATTGAGGAACCTCCACAACATGTTAGGTTGGATACAGGCAATTGTGGTACTTCTGGACTAGTTTATATTGCTGTATGTCAGAAGTGTAACTATTTTTACATTGGTAAAACTATCAAGAGTTTACCTAAATGCGTTTATGAACACGTATATGCCATCAAGAACCAAGACAAGAATAATGCACTTTTTAAACACATTAAATAACGTGGTCAGGGTAGTAGGTTCTTGTTTGGCATTGTTGAAATGGTTAAAAAGATGAGAAGGGAGGTTTTTGGGAGAATAAAGTGGAAGAATTTGAATTGAAGTGGCAGCTTAGGTTAAATGCCAATATGACACCAGGTATTAATGAACACATTTCTATTGTACCTATATTAAGGAAGAGGGTTATGATTTTATAATGTTACATTGTATTAAATTTATTTTTATTGTTTTTGGTATGATTTGCCTTTAAGACTGAAGCAATTATTTGATATGATTGTATCACATGATGATTTTTAGCTGTTTAGGAGAATTTGTATAATTAGAAATGGTTCTGATGAAGTCCAATGTTATGGAACAAGAGTGCTTGACCATTTCTTATTTTATTTGTTTTATTAATGTGGGTGTCATGTATGCCACGGTGGTACGGCGGTAGAGTTGTTAACCTCACAGCAAAAGGTTCTCCCATTCGATTCTGAGTTTGGCTTGGGAGTGCCTTCTGTGTGGAGTCTGCATGTCCTCCCCGCGGTTGGGTAGCATTCAAAAGACATGCGTGCGTAAATGGGCGTGCCTTCAATGAAGGTAGGGCGTCGAGCTAGCACCTTGGCGTTTCGTAAAAAAATCTACTGCCAATCATTAGCAGACTGGAGTTCCGCTGTGGCTACCTCTTACCGGGAAAAAGCTGAAAGACAAACAACAACAACAGCAATGTGGGTGTCATGTCTACTTCTATTACATTTCTCTTGAACTAATGTTTTGGTCTGTTATAAGCAGGGCCTTATTGGGAAGTACACCACAATGTTGTCTTATCTATTTATTTATTTTTATAATGGTTAAGGTGTTTACCTCACAGACACAAGGTACAGGGTTTAATTCTTACTTTGGAGAAGTTGGCTAGGCTTAAAGTAGCCCGCAATGACAGTCTAGTACTTGCCTACGAAAATAAACGTTAGAGGTTGGCATAATGGTTCAAGTGTTTGATTCACAGATACAAAGTACAGGATTTGACTTTCACCTTTGAGGGAAATTGGATAGGCTTAAAACAGGCCATAAAAGGCAGCTAACCTAGTACTTGCATATATACTTTCTACAGCACTCCTACAGCTGAGATATCTACTCAGTGAAATACATATATTCACTGCAAATAAAGTTACTTCAAACAGTTACCCACAGTGCCAGGTCCTACAAGTTATTAGCATAATTATTTTTAAATGCCTAGTTTGGATAGAGCTGAACTAGGTAGTCATGGTTGTGAAAATAAAGCCCTCCTACATGATATAAATGATATCGTGCATTTGTTCCAGAACTGCAGATTGTGCATTATATGGACATGTATTTGTTTGTGGAACAATTTTCATGCATTTAAATATGGGTCTCAAATGACATAAGACTGCAATATATGGTTAAGTATACTTAGCTGAGGCAAATGAAATGAGAAAAAAAAACAAGAAGCACTAATTGCAACATGCTTAATAACTTGCATTAAACAATTGAAATGTCCTAGAAAATAAAATGCACACACCAGTTTTAAGTACTACAGAGTATAAAATCCTCAGATGCCCTTCTTCACTGCCATGTAACTCTCGTGGCACTTTACCCCTTCTGAGCTCTCACTTACCCAGATGATGCATACAATTGAGAATTATGATGTTTATCTGTTCAAGACATTGATACCAAGGAATTCACTGTGAGCCAGCACAGTGGTGTAGAGGGGTAAAAGCCCTGGCTGCTGTGTAGGTGGCCTGGGATTGATTGTCTATCGTGGGAGAGTAGGAAGAAGGGGCCCCGTTCATTACTCACACAATGCAGTTTGATTTCCCTAGCAGTGGCAAAGTAAACAACTGTGAGATGATTCCTGAGAGTGGTGCATTGTCTTTCTGTCATTAGCCCTTTATAGAAGTGGGTAGTGGCTTGACATGATTTGCTTCTTACATGATACTCCCATGAGGAGTTACCAGTGCATGCACAGGGCAGGGAAAGAAAAATTAGGTAAAAACTATCCCATGGACCTGGGCTGCCTTCATCTCCTTGCCTGACATAACCCTACAAGACAAAGTCCAGGGGAGGTCAGATGGGATAGGTAGACCCAGCAAATGAGGAGAGGCACAGATGTCAATCGCTCGTCAGCTGCACAGTAAAAAAGGTAGCAAAAATAAATTAAATACAATAAAACATTGCATTAAGGGCTGAGTGAAGGTTGAGGTGAATCTTGAAATTCGGGTTGAAAACGTATAACTAGGTAGTTACGATTGTTATCATACTTCACTGTAGTACATCATCGAGCCTCAGCTGGTCTAACGTACTGCTAGTTACAGTGGAAAAATGTGTACGAGCAAAGAGTTTTACAGATTTGAATGCCATGAAACTCTTGGCACTGTCACAGCGACAGTGACTACCAGCTAAGTGAAACGCTGATGGGCTAACAGCTGTCTAATCAATTTAACACTTCAGTCTGCCTTTTCTGACTGCCACAGAAAAAAAAAACATTTTACAGTTCATAAAGCTTTTTCCATTTCTCATTGCTGTCCTGTGTTATGTGCTGAATGTACTTTAGTGTGAGACTAGAAAATAAAAACCCTAAAAGGTGCATAACATAGAAGATTATGTATGGATTTCCAAGCATAACTAGCTTGTGTGTTTGAGACATGGTTGCCAAGAAATTCACATCAAGAGCAAAGCTTGAAAGTTGAATCTTGGCATGCACACTGAGAACACATAATAATAATAATGAGTTATGATTGTGACCCAGTCATAATTCTTTGTTGTGCGTGGAGCTTTATCTGCTCCATGTGCTACCAGTTAAAGAAAAAAATGTAGAAGCAGAACAGGTTTTTACTGGCTTTCAAAACCTTTGAAAGCCAGTCAAGCACTTAGTGCTTCCAGATGGTCAGTAGGTACAAATAAAGTGCCCATCTTTAGAACTACCAGCTTTAAAAGCTGTTAGTTTCTTCTGTCACACTTATGTGGCAGTTTTACCTCTGTCACCATTCTTTGCCAGTTTGCACTCTTCAATGTTATCCAGAGTGTGAGTCCTCATCTTGATCACACTTTAATGGTGCTTAGCAAGCCTGTGTTTCATGCTAGAGATGACATTAACAAGTTTATATTTTTCCCTATTCTGGCATATAATTATAGCATTCCCTACACTACAATAACTTGTGCACCTCTCTGGTGTTTCCTGTTCACAATTTGAGTGTAATCTGCATGCTCCTTTGTAGTCTAGCTGCATATATGACAGCAAAACAATGCTGTGGGATGAGCAGTTCCACCACCTTGGCTTTCAGTACCTCTATGACAATTCTGTAGCACAATGAATTTGATTCCCTTCTGCTTTTCTAGCTGTGCTTCTAAGCTTGTGTGCGTGTTAATATATAGACCTGTGCATCTTACATGCTTTTCTTATTTTCATGATCCTGAATCTTTCTGACTTTTTAAGACAGAATGTTTATCACAGGAATTTGCACATAAAATCATACATTAGAATTTTTACGGAATTCTCTACTAGAATGCATGTTTACCCTCATTCTGATAAGAGAACAAACCCTTTTGTCATCCTGAAGGTCAGATACTGAACTGTTTTGATTAGACCAGAGAGCGCTATCCTGATGATGCTGAAAAGCAAGTAATAACCAGCAGAAGCTGTGCATTATTGATCAGTCGGATAAAAATAAACAAAATCCGTATTTTTTCTGAAAATGTTTACCATTTACAGTAGCACCTGTCTGTAAAGAACGACAAAGTAATGTAAGAGGATTGCTTATGCAATGTTCTTCAGTGTTCTCAGTTTACAGCCTGTACTGCTTGGGTTTGCATGGCTAGTTGTTTAGGTACTGTCACAGACTCATTTGTATATACTGTGCAGGTTTGCACAGTTCAGTATTCATTTTGTATACTGTCTCTCCCCTTCCCAGCTCATCAACCTCAACTTTGCATGCTAAATAACAGAAGCTGTAACCTGCCTAACTCAATCATTTGAATTTACTGATGCACGTTGAGTGAAGTATAAAGGTGCATACATGTGTTTTTATCGTAAAGTAAATTATGGATTTAGTTTCAGAATTGGGGGGAATGATAGAATAAAAAAAAAAAAAACCAGGAAGTACCAGTGGGTTGACAAATGAAACCAGCGCAAAAAAATTAATTTATCTTGCATGACCAGAACACCAAGCCATCATTCTGTTGAAGCATTGTACACTAAAATTGAAACCCAAAGAATCGCATGGAGATTATCTGGATTTTGTAGTTTCATGTAATTTTGTCTTCTGTACCGCAGTGGTGTTTGCACATTCTTTGTGCTTATTTTCCATTCGCTAAGAGCATGCCGGTTGGTGTGCTTCATTCTTTCATGTGCACATATTGCTTTAAACCAAAAGCAAGACTAATCTCAGTAAGCACACTGGTAATTTGTTTTTATAGAACTTGAATGTTATTTAGAAGATCCATTAAGTGCTTTTGCTTTCCTTTGATCAAGATTGGACAAGTCTGTACAGTGTGAAGGGCTTGGGCATCTAATTGAAAACGAAAGCTCAAGTGACGTCTCAATATTTCTTTCATGTTAACATGGCAGTGCTGATGGTATTTTTTATCTAAATCTGAGAAAAAAATGAACTTTTTTATATACTAACACAGTTGCAAGATTTACTTTTATAACATCTCAAAATGTATAATATTTATACTAACATTAGCATTTTGAACAGAATATGGCATTTTCTGTTGTGCGTTAAGGCACTTCATTGCATTCATTGTTTGGTAATAGCCCCAAACCTAGATGTGGAAGGAGACTTGGGGTGGTGTTCATAGTCCCACACTTCACAAAATTGTAAAGTGAGTCTGTGAATAGTGCTATTATACGTGTATGTAAATAAAGAAACTGTGATCAAATGGTGTTCATTTTAGAAGTTCTCACATTTGCATGGAAATAACCAATACAGTCTTTCATATCGGAATCTGAATAAACTGATCTTAAAAAGAGTTAGTTATGGGTGGAAATGTCTCAGCTGTTGTGCACATGGTTCAAATATATGGAAATTCACAAATGCGGTTGTCTAATTTTGGCTTCCAGCAGCAAGTGCCAAGCTGTAAAAAGTCTTTTCAGAACCTTCTGTAAGAGTTTGCACTAGTTACAGCTCTGCACCTAGCTATCAGCTTAGCAAAACATTTTAAAACTTGAATTCACTCTCGCTGTACTTATGTGGACATCACTGTTCTGGTATTTATACATTTGGAAATGTGGACATCACTGTTCTGGTATTTATACATTTGGAAATGTGGACATCACTGTTCTGGTATTTATACATTTGGAAATGGAGGAGATAAGACAGTTGGAAAATGGAACGGACGAGGGAGACACAAAACGAGCATCTTAAGAGATTTATGCTTGAAGAGGTGGGAGAGGATGGGTAGTAATTTTTTTTTGTTCGGTTTAGACCCCCTGTTTTTTTATACTATTAACTGACACCCTGGAAAAATGTGAAGTCCCCCCCCCCCCCCAAGCCCTGGGAAAACCTCTGCTTATGCAGAATTGCTCACAGAAACACTGCATAATCATGCTAGTGGCTGCATAGAGACAGCTGTACCTTTCTGGAAAAAGGACAGGACAAACTGTAAAAAAAAAATAATAATAAATAAATAAATAATAAGCCACCTTGCTGGAATCACAACATCAATCGGTTGTACAACAAAAGGGAGAAAATCATGGCAAAAATTATGAAGTGCAATGCCTAGAAAGATAAAAACTCCTCCGTTAATTTAAACAAGAGACTCTGAGGATGTGATCAAGTCTGTTAAAACACTCATTTGAGGTAAAAATAGCTTCCAAGGACAATTACAAGACATTCTTTAGCTACATTTGCAACCTCAAAATCAGCAGATAATGTGCTGAACTAATTATAAAGGTGCCACCTATACTAAGCCAGAAGATATAACAAATCTACTGTATGACAAATTTAACCCCAATTTTATCCACCTGTCCCCCCAGATAACTCTGAGGAAATACCCCTGACCATAACCATAACTCTCCCAACTGTCACTAGGGAACAGGTCCTTAAGGCACTTTCTTGGGCCAAGAGTACTGTATTAGTGGTCTGGAACTGTTATCTCTCTGCATAACGGTGGGCTGTTTATGGACCCAAGTGACTACAGACCCAGAAGTATAACTAGCTTCATATGCAAAGCATTAGAAGGAACTCTCATGAAGAAGATGAACAATGATATCAGAATCTTTCAGATTGGTTTTGCCAAGGGCAAGTCATACCTATTCAGACTGGTTGACTTCTTCAAGAAGGTCACTAAATTAATGGAAAAAGGCAAATGGTGCCTACTGCCTACCTTGACCTGGCTAAAGTATTTGATGCAATTCACCACTCAGGCGTTATATAAAAAAATTCACAAAAATAGGCATAAACCCCTAAGATCCCCACTGGATAGCTAGCTGGCTCATAGATCGGTCCCAAGAAGTTAGGATAGGGGAATCTTCCTCTATAGAGAGGACAATCACTAGCATAGTCTCTCAAGGCTGTTATTTTTGGCGTTTTACTTCTGTGAAGGCAACTCCAATGTCAAGGGCCTCTGGCTGACCAAATCTGCAGTTAATTGCAAACCAGACAAAGTAATAGAGTCGCCCAATGACACCAGTACCCTCCAAGAAGGCCTGCCACAGACTAATAGCTGGTGCCAGAGCACAGGTCTAAAATTCAGTGCCAAGAAGTACATAAATGTGGCCTGTACGATAACAGCTACCCCTGGAAACTACTTCCTGAATAATACATCCCTAAGAGTAGACCAATTGGTCAAGGATGTTGGAGCACATGTGGACAGTAACCTGACCTTTGACCATCACTAGTCTATGGTAATAATTAAATCATTGCATGTTGTGCAACTTATAAACAAGGGTATGGCAACTATGTCCAAAAATCTCGTTATTGTTCTATACGTAGCCATTATCACACCACTCCATGAGTACACCGCCCCCTTTGTAATATACCTGACCAGACATATGCAACAACTGGAGCATTGACGGTAGTTTCCCATAAAAAGAATACATGACCTACATACACCACCTCAGCCCTGTGCCTGTACTTGATCTCCTACAGGTGATATATGCCTGGCCTACAAAGCATCCCCTGATCCTGCTCTGATGGATCTGTTGCAAACCTGCAAATAAATAGCATCAGAGTTACTTTGTATAGGGACCAAATCCTCATCTGCAACATCAATAGAGAATGCTGGAGACTGGTATGTGTCTAAGAGACTGCTTTTTGTCTGGTACAGGCTTCCATCAAAGTGAAAGAGTTCCCTAAACCAATTCAAGCATAACCTAGACCAGTACAAGAGGAATTGTAATTTAATCCCTGGAGTGGCACCTATGTTTCTAGTAAACAGATGCAGCTTATAAATGCTTGACTACCCATGCCCAGGCCTAAATATACCCTTTAAAATAGCATTAAGGCATCAAAATTTATCCTATACATTTGGGATGCATAAAAGTCTTTCGGCTTTTCTCGGTTAGGGGTTGCCACAGCGGAACTCCGGTCCACTCATGATTGGCAGTGGATTTTTTTTTTACGGTGTCCAGTTACCAACCCGACGCCCAACCTTCAAAGAAGGCACGCCCATTCATGCACGCACCTACCTGCATGTCTTTATTTCTATTTATTTTATTTTATTTTTATTATACATTTGTTGACCGGGCTGGTCCAACTGGATATATGTCCATTTTCAGCATAGGCCCGGGGAGAAAAGCTCCAAATGCATACATTAATAACAGAGAAAAAAACAATTAGCTATGAGAATATTCATTAGCATATATTTGCAGAAGAAATATTCGAAATTAGCTACAAAAAATATAAAGGTGTACAAATTGAGCATGACAGAAGAAACAGGGAAGTGTTAGTTGAAGTTCTGTAATCAGAAAAAATAGGAAGTACTTGGGAGGATATAGAAAGCTAGTCAGGGTTAGTACATGGGCAGAGCCAGTGGGTTTTGAGGTGAGATTTGAGTTGGGATTTAAAGCGGGGAGGAGAAGAGAGCGCAGTGAGATTATCCGGAAAGGAGTTCCAGATTTTTCCTACTGTGTTTGAGAACAAGAAGTTTTCGGCCATGTTATAGGAGTTACAAGTGGAAATAAGAAATTTATTAGAAGAACGTAGGCTTTTAAGATTGCAGTAAGGAGTAGTAAGTGTAGTGAGTATGGGAGTATTAAAGCGTTAGTACAGGATTTTATGGGCTATGGAGAGTTGATGAAATAAAATCAGGTTTTGTAGCTCAAGCCATCCTAATTGGATTAAGTTTATGCAGTGGTGAGTTCTAAAAGTAGAGCCAGAGGCAAATCTAGCCATACTGTTGTAGGCAACAGCCATTTTGCTGAGGTTGGCTTTGGACAGATTAGTGTAGATAGACGAGGCATAAAGGAGGGTGGAAATTAGGTGTGAGTGGGCGATGGATGTTCTGGCAAGTGGAGTAGGGAATGGTTTAATTCTGTACAATGAGCCTAGTTTTCTGTTAACTAGTTTTATAGTGTTGATAAGGTGAGTGTCAAAGCTTAGATTGTTGTCAATCTCCACTCCTAGGAGCCTGGTAGTTGGGTCAGGGGAATATAGGTGCCATTACTTGACAAGACAAAGAAGTTTAGTGGAGAAGATTTTTGGGTGGGGGAAAAAAGTAATCATTTGGTTTTCTTGGAGTTTAAGATTAAGCATCATTTTAGGAACCACATTTCTACAGTTTGGAATGTCTTTTGGGTGATAGAGTGAAGTTCGGAGGGGGATGAGGCAGAACAAATCAAAGTAAAATCATCTGCATATTGTATACAGGTTGCAAGAGGAATAGTAGTATGAAGATCATTAATAAAAATTGAAAACAGAAGAGGGCCAAGAATTGAGCCTTGGGGGACTCCAAGGGAAATGGGTAGGTGGTTGGATAAGTTATTGTGCCAAAGAACTGCCTGCTGTCTGTTATGAAGATAGGAGTGGAACCACTTTATAGCACTTGTGTCTAGTGCGAAAGATTTAAGTAAGTTTATTAGTATCTCGTGATTGACCATAGCGAAGGCTTTGGATAGATCAGTTACGAGAGCAGAGGTAAGGATACCATTGTTCCGGTTTTTGTTGATGCAGTCGGTGAAGGAAAGGAGGGCCGTGGTGGTGCTGTAGAATGGTTTAAATTCATGTCGACAGTCAGCTAGTAGATTGTAATTTAAGAGGTGATTTAGAAGCTGTTTTTGGATGCATTTTTCCATGATTTTAGCTAGGGGGGAAGAGTAAGGCTATGGTTCGGTAGTTTGAGAGTTCAGTTGAGTTACCACCTTTATGCTTTAACGTCACTTGGCCGTGGGGAGGACATGCAGACTCCACACAGAAGGCGCCCCAGCCGAGAATCGAATGGGAGAGCTTCTTGCTGTGAGGCGACAATGCTAACCGCTGCACCACCGCGGCACATTTAGGAAGCGTGGTTAGGCTTAAAAAGGTCTCCTGGGGTCATTAGCCTAGTAATCCTCTATGACCCTATAAGGGGAAGTTGGGGAAAGGAGTGTGTGTATAGGAGAGAGGTTTAGGGAAGAATTAAGAAATTTTATAACTAAAACATAAAAGACAGATGGGAATACTATACTGGTTTGAACAATGGAAGCAGAAACAAATGTATAATGGTGAACAGACACAAAGGGAATGGTGATGGAGAACTTCATGTGTGGTATAGTCTGGAACCAGTGGGCCTTAAAGATTCCCCTTGCTTGATGGCCCGAGATAGGGGGATGTCAGTCTTGTGGATTTCAGTTCCTCTGTCGGGTCTGTGATCAGAGCTAACTAGGACAGTGAGTCTTGTACCTGATGAGAGAAAACCTTCAAAAAGACTTCCACCACCCCTCTCCGCAGACTTCTTTACTGCAACCTCCACCACTCCCCAAAGCTTGGGGTGTTCACTGTCTAGTCTGCTATGACTCAATGTGCCCATAGGGATGGATCACTTCCATTGTGTGAAACATTCCTTAGGCAGGCAGGGGGTGTGGTGGTGGTTTGTCTTGCACCTGGGTTGATTTTAGTTAATGTGCCCCAAGTTCTATTGGACCTGCAAAAAATAAATAAATAAATGATACAAAGTAAAATGGATAAAATGACCCATAAGTGTTTAATAAAAAATGTCTCAATTTCAATGAGGCAAAAACTGAAGCAATAATATTTTTATTCAAGAAGAATTTGTTCAGCTTCCAAAATGTCAATGTATTTATACTCCTGTATAACTGTTTATACATGCCTTATCAATTAAGTTTGCTAGTTGCCTGTTTCAGTCTTCTGCTTTTACTTTGTAATCTAGATCCCCTGGATTTACATTTATAAGTTTGTAGATATAATGCAAGAATTTTACCTGTCTTTTCTGTATTGCATATAATTTGTGTTGTATGTAGTATGTCTTTCTGATGTCATTTCTGTGTTTTTATCTGTCTTGTTTCATGCGGAGCTTTTCTCTGCGGGTCTCCACTGAAAATGGACTACCTGGTAAAAAGATGAAAAATAAAATAAATTGTCAGAATGAAATATATCCAGCAAAGCACTGAACTCCTCCATTGAGCCACAACCACCACGAAAGGATGAAAACAATAAAAATATTTTCAAGAAATGCCAAACAACCTTAAAAACTGTGAAACCAAAGACTTTTAAAACTTTTAAGTGATATAATTACTTTCATCTTCAAATGGTAAGATTTCATCAGAGATAATCTAAATGGCAATGCTCAGATCTGCTCTGAGTACAACAGAATGGCATTAAATATACTGATCCCAAGGATATTGCCAGTATTCTGGCAGATCGATTTAGTGCCAACTTCACCCCCCTCTCACTCCCTAAAGGGCCCATCTCAATACCAAAAGGTTGCCAAATTCCAGCAGTCACGGCCACACAGGTAGAAACCGCACTCTCCAAAGCTAAGAATGCAGCATCCATGGGACCAGATAACATCCCGGGCTGTGTAATACATGAACTACAAAATGAACTGGAACCTCACCTAAGTGTCATGTTTAATCATAGCCTCACCCCAGGCTTTGTGCCCACTGAGTGGAGCACAGCTACAGTTATCCCACTCCACAAGGGGGGATCACCTTGGATCCTGGGAACTACCGCCCCATCAGTCTGACGAGCCTGATCTGCAAGGGCATGGAACGCATTATCATGGAACTTATAAACAAAGACGTTGGCAACCTTGAAACACTGGACCCCACCCAGTTTGGGTGCGTGAAGGGCCGAGCTTGTCTCCTGAACCTGAATGACTTCTTTGAATCAGTCTCCAGAGCTGTGGACGAGGGTAAGGTGGTCCACACAGCCTATCTGGACCTTGCCAAGTCCTTCGACACCACCCCCCACTCTGGAATCCTAGATAAACTTACTAAGCTGGGCATAAATCCATACATCACTCAATAGGTTGCCAACTGGCTTACTGACAGAACCCAGACTGTAAAAATAGGTGACTCCAAATCCAGCTCCAGACAAGTGGAATACCTCAGGGTTCAGTCCTGGGGCCACTCTTGTTTGGCATCTACTTCTCGGAAGTACAGGCCAACACTAAGGGACTCTGGCTAACAAAGTTTGCAGATAACTGCAAACTGGGAGACATTATTGAATCCCCAAATGATGTGGATATTCTACAAAAAGGCCTTACAGAAACAGATGCTTGGTGCCAGAGCCATGGGCTCAAGCTTAATGCCAAGAAATGTGTAGTTATCCTGTTTGGGAAAAACCATGTAGCCATGAATTACTACATAGGTGACAGTACACTAAAAACTGAAAGTGTGATGAGAGACTTAGGGACACAGGTGGACAGTGGTCTCACCTTTGATAACCACATTGTCACAACAGTCAGGAAATCCTTCTTTGTAGCACACCTCATCACTACGGGCTTTTCATCCAGAAAAAAGGAGGTCATTGTCCCACTGTACTCATCCCTCATTAGACCTATTATAGAGTACAGTGCCCCATTTGGTGTGTACCTCATAAGACATCTGCAACAGCTGGAAAGGCCGCAGAAATACCTCACTAAAAGAATCACAGGCCTAAAGCAGATGCCCTATGCTGCCATTTAGATTCTTGACATAACTATAGAATGCCTTGTGGTTGTCTTTGGAATATTTAGCTAGCTTTTGAGGATTTTATGAGGGATCTCGGCTTCTTACTGAGGCTGGTGAGGGATTTTTTTGCATCCTGGGATTTTCCTCTTTTCTGCAACAGTTTTTACCTTCTGTTGTATAGTTTGTTTATAGCAGGGGACCACCGGATTGGCTTCCTTTTTTTGAGAAAGAGCATCTTGGTTCTATTTTGGATGGCACAATTCATGCATGAGTGGATGTACTCGAACAGTGCCTTAGTGTAGGATTCTGCAGTCAGACTTTCAGATCCCGTCAGCATGGATGTCATGAAGTTTGTCACTTCTGACTTTAGTAGCATGAAGTTGGCTTTGGAGAAGTTTTTTAAGGAGGTTTCCTTTATGGGGGGTGGGGGGGTGGGGGTGGGGGTGGGATGTAGATGTTAAGAGTGATTTGCTTATGGTCAGACCTGACCAGTGAGGGGGTGACCACTGGTGTGGAGCATCTATCTCCCATATTGGTAATGATGAGGTCTAGGATATTGGAGCCCCTTGTTGGCAATGGATTAGTTGATCCAGGGCGTTGGAATTTATGAATTCCAGGAACCGTTGGGAAAAGGAGTTGGTACCCGAGTAGTTTTCCCAGTTAATGGCAGGGTAGTTGAAATCACCCTGCATTAGGGTGTTTGGTTGTATCTTAATACTTTCCAGTATGTTTAGAAAGGTGTAGTGAGAATCATGGGGCATGGTGGGGGATCTGTAGCAAGCTACAATTTGGATTGTAGTCTTACCTAGTGTTAGTTGCACCTGGAGAATTTCAGATGCATTGTGTTGGGTAACTGGCCTGGAGGTGCCTTTAGCTAATTCCACCTAAAACACCAATTTTCTACAGTTTCTGTGATTTAAAAAGCTTGTTTCAGCTACATATTGCACTTATTTTACTGCCTGCACTTTAACAAAGTCATTTTTGTGTTTAAATTACCTGTTTACTGCTGTAGGCTACACGCTCAAGTGTGATCGCCATTTACACGCTCAAGTGTGATCGCCATTTCTGTGAATTTAAAGTGTTTTTTTGATTGTCTCTGCTTTATTTTCTGAAAAAAACAAAACAAAATACTTGATGTTCTTCGTGTTTCACTGTTGCAGTCATTACACTAGGGTTATCCTGCTGGCAGGCTACCCTCAGTCGGCCTGAATTCCAAAGTCTAGGTCCGGCGTCGGTTGCTGTCACCTCTTCCCTGACGTCAGTGTGCCAGGGGTATAAAAGATGCAGCCGAAGCCATTTTTCTCTGTCTTTCTTGCCGCGTGGTGCCCAAAGCATAAGCAGTTTGCAAGTGCCGGTCGGCTGACTCCTGAGATTTTCGTGTTTGAATTTCAGATCCGAAGTCTTCATTAAAAGCTAAGTACCCCATTGGGGAAACTTTTTTCTTGCTCCAGACCGATGTCAAAAAAAGTTAATAATTGTATTTCTTGTGGGAAGCAAATACCTCATAAGGACTTTCATTCTTACTGTATTCCTTGCCTTGGTCCTGACAACGATGTTGCTAGTTGTCGGTTTTGTGCTAGATTTAACCAACTCACTATTAAACATCGGTACGATTTTGCATTACACTATTTTGGCAGAAGGTTTAATTATATGATGTCATCGGATAGTCATCTGACTACTGGAATTCACAAGAAACGCAAGGAAAAAGAAAAGGACAGGCATCCGAGGTCCAAAACCGACAACGAGGCTTCTTCTAAGCCAGTCACCGGTTTGCCGGTTCTCAGTGAGGCGCCTTCGCAGCCCCTGATGCCCGCTACTTTAGACCCGCAGGCTGCTGTCGACTCCCACATGGAGTCGCCTAGGCTGCTGGAGGCTCAAGGTATTGGACCTTCGGAGACTATTTCCTCAGATGGATCTGGAGCCGCTGAGCAGGCATCGGCTTCTGAGGGTGTTTTCAGACCAACTCAATTATACATTAAAACAACTTCAGCTTCAAAGGCAAAGAATAAAGCACCCTTAAAGACAACAAAACAAGTACAACAGCCTCATGGGCAGGCCTCCATGCCCAAAAAACAGATGCTCAAAATGGCCGAAGACTTGATTACTTTGATCAGGGGTTCCCATCCCCCACCTGATAAAAGGCCTAGGCAAGTGACAGAATATGAATCTTCTGATCATGTTTCCATTTCATCTGATTCCTCTTCTGATCAGGAATACTCTCTTCCTCCCTATGAGGATTTTAATGCTGAAGAATCTATCCTTTCAGCCTCTCCTCCTGAGGATTACTCTTTTGGGGAAACCTTACATACCATGAGGGAGCATTTCCACTGGGAGAGCCAAGATTTTTCAGAATCTAAGAAAAGGCTCAGAGACTTCCTTTTACTACCATAACACAGGCCCCTAGCTATTCCATCTGTGTTAGACATTGTTGATGATGTATTTTCAGAGTCCAGTCTGATCCCTGACTCCTTACCTCCAGCTCCTGTTAAGCCGGACAGGTACTACAGAGTTCCTGACTCTCATAAATTCCTTTTCAAAAACCCTGCTGCTGACCCAGAAACCATCTCTCAGGGTCCCAAAGAGGTCAAGGCTTCTGCTGCAAAAACCCTACCCCCTCTGACAGGGATTCTAGGGCATTGGACAGATGGGGAAAAAAGATGTACACTTCCGCTACCTTGGCTTTAAATTGTCAGGTTTCATATCCTCAGATATCAGCAATATATTATGTCACTGCTTAAACAGAAAATGTTGACAAATTCTGAATGTGCAGAAAACAAAGAAATGCAGGATTTATTGCATGCAGCTGAACAAGTTAGAAAGCATACTTTGCAATGTGGTTTTGATTCTTTGGAGGCCTCCTGCAGAGCCACTGTTACGGGTTCTGTCATCAGGAGGCATGCTTGGTTAAAGGAACAAAGTCTGCCTGATCATGTCAAAGCAAAATTATTTGATGCCCCATTACAGCATGATACTTTGTTTGGTGTTAAAGCAGAAGAGGTGTTAAAGAAAATGGAGGACAAAGCTAAATCTATGCAAACGGTTAAGCATTTCTTACAGGTTCAGCCACCAAGATTTAGCAGACACTCGCCTACAAAGAATTGGTCCTTTCCAGTGTCAGACCACAAAGGGGCAGATATAGATGCCCAAGAGGCAGATCCCAGCCCGAAGGCTCATACAAGTCTAAACAATGGGGTGCTTCTACCTCCAAAAGTAGAGAAGACAAATCACAGCCATACAGGAAACAGTCCCAATGACTTCACCCTGTCTGCACCAAGCACTTATCTTCTGGCAGCACCTTTAGGGGGAAAACTAGCACTTTTTCTCAAAACTGGCACATAATAACCCAGGACAAATGGGTCCTAGAAATAGTGTCACAGGGCTACAAATTTCACTTCCATACCCTGCCAAGGACAAACGGTTGGCCAGACCTGCCAAAACATCCATGGGCAGAGGCACAAAAGCAAGTCTCATCCCTCATGGACATGAGGGCCATTCAACAAGTACCAGAGCAAGAGCAGGGACAAGGATTTAATTCAAGACTGTTCTTGGTGCCAAGAAAGGACAAGACCTGGAGACCAATACTGGACCTATCTATTCTAAATACATTTCTGGATATACCAAAATTCAAAATGTTGACTCTACAGCAACTTCTGCCCATGCTGGGCAAGAAGGCTTGGCTTGTGACTTTAGACCTAAAAGAGGCATACCTGCATGTCCCAATCAGACAAGCATGCAGAAGATACCTCAGATTCAAAGCTGGCTCAATGCATTACCAATTCTCTGCACTGCCTTTTGGCATATCTACTGCGCCCAGGGTCTTCACAAAGTGCCTGGCACCAGTAATTGCATTCTGTAGGCAAAGAGGAATACAAATATATCCTTACTTGGACGACTGCCTCATTTAAGCAGAGAACAAGGACATTCTACTACAGCATCTGGTGTTTGTAAAGAGATTTCTAACAGACCTAGGGTACACAGTCAACGAAAAGAAATCAAAACTAGTACCCTCTTAAGAGATAATATTCCTGGGTGCAAGCTTAAATACAACTGCCCAGATGGCTTATCTCACGCCAGCCAAACAAAGGCAACTGACTACCTATTTCAACCTGTTGGCAACAAAGGCCCAGTTATCTGCAAGAAAAATTCTGCAGGCTTTGGGTTTCATGGCATCCTGCATCCTACTAATTCCATATGCAAGACTGCATATGAGGAAACTTCAATGGTACCTAAAAAGTGTTTGGACTCAACATTGCCACAGCCTAGAAACTATAATCACTCTCATTCCCTGCCTGCAACAGGAGTTTTGGTGGTGGGCAAAGGCTTGTCACCAAAACAAGAGACAGCCACTTGCATTACCCCCAGTCAGGCAGACACTAACAACGGATGTGTCCGATTATGCCTGGGGGGCCCACATGGCAGGAAGATGCATTCAGGGCACATGGACCTCAAACCAAATGTATTTACATATCAATCAAAAAGAGATGCTAGCTGTTCAAAATGCCCTGACAGTCTTCTAGGACCCACTTCATCCAGGACAACTACTGATAAAGACAGATAACACCACGGTCATGTGGTGTATAAACAAGCAGGGGGACATGCATTCTTACCCCCTTTGCAGACTAGCCATGACTTTGTGGGACACAGCATTGACTTATCAAGTACATCAGCAGGCACAATACCTGCCAGGAAGGAAAAATACTCTGGCAGATGAACTAAGCAGAAACCTCATGGATACCCATGAGTGGCAGCTGGATCCACAAGTCTTCAGCATGATAACAAGCAAGTGGGGATGCCCGGACATAGATCTATTTGCCTCCCCTCACAACTACCAACTACAAAGATTCTGCACAAGGATTTATCACAGACAAGCATGGAAAGTGGATGCCCTATCAGTGTATGCCTTTCCCCCTCTGCCTCTCCTCCCCAAGATACTCCTAAAGGTCAGACAGGAGAAGCCAAGGATGATACTGATTGCACCAGACTGGCCCTGCCAGCATTGGTACCCAATATTAAGGAGCTTGTCTCAGTGCCCAGCTTGGACCCTACCTCAAGTAACCGCATCTACTGTCCCAGCAAAACAATCAGGTCCTGCACAGCCAGCTCAGGACTTTAAACCTGGCAGCATGGCGAATAATTTAGGCATAAAATACACACCTCTCAGCATAGCTGTGATGGATGTCATTTTGGAAGTCAGAAGGCCTAGTACTAGAAAATCTTTTGCTGGAAAATGGAAGAGATTCTGTGCTTGGAACCAGGCACAAGGAACAGATACAGCTGTGCCAAATATTCCTCAGATTTTAAAATACTTAACTGAGATGCTGGACAAAGGCCTAGCTTTCTCATCTATTAAAAATTCATGCCTCTGCCATTTCGGCACATTACAATGCAGAGCCACCAATCTTTTCTTATCCCTTATTAAAACAGTACCTCAGAGGAGCCAACAATTTAAGGCATCCAAGGAGATCACGTATGCCTGCATGGGACCTCAACTATGTCTTGGAAAAACTCACCCTGCCTCCTTTTGAGCCAGCTGCTACTGCTGATTTAAAGTTTTTATCTTGGAAAACAGCTCTGCTCCTAGCAATAACTTCTGCAAGATGAGTTTCAGAGCTACAGGTACTCATGGCTGTGGAAACTTTTATCATTTTTTTTATCCGGACAGGGTCTCCCCGAAGGACAAACCCAACATTTATACCTAAAGTGGTGCCCGGTGTGGCTCTTAACCAAATCATTCATCTGCCAACTTTTTATCCAAATCCACAGAACAAGGGGGAAAGAATTCTGCATTCTTTAGGCGTACAGAGACAGCTCAAATTCTACTTGGACAGAGCCAAAGTTTTCAGAAAAACAGAGCAATTATTAGTGACATATACTGCAGGATCACAAGGAAGGGCCCTCTCTAAACAGACTATTTCAAAATGGATAGGCCACTGCATTTGTTTCTGCTACTTATACCATGGAAAGCCAGTGCCTAAGGGCATTAGGCCACATTCCACCAGAGCTGCAGCCACTTCAGCAGCTTTTCTCAGAGGAGTACCAACCAAGGACATTTTAGAGGCAGCTACTTGGAGTTCAGTGCACACCTTTACAAAGCACCATCACCTACCACTCTACTCTAAATCCAGGGCAGGCTTTGCCACTGCAGTTCTGCAGGGTCTCATTGCTGCTCCTAATGCTGCCTCCCAACCATAGCTTTGGGAATCTACCCAAATGTAATGACTGCAACAGTGAAACACGAAGAACATAGTACAGTTGTGTACACTTACCATAAATGTAGATGTTCGAGTGTATTCACTGTTTCAGTCCAGGTTACCCACCCGCCATCCCCCCAACACGAAGAACATAGTACCATAAATGTAGATGTTAGAGCGTATTCACTGTTTCAGTCCAGGTTACCCACCTGCCATCCCCCCCTTTTTCTTCTGATGGAACCTATCTTTCCTTCTCTGATGTATACAACCTATGTGGTGTATTTGCTGGTGGACGAAGGTAAAGTTTATATTGCTGCATGTTATTTTATATATAGATATAAATTTTGACTACCCTTTTTGGGGGCACCTGACATCTGGGGCAAGAAAAAACTAAGAAAATGGCGTCGGCTGCTTCTTTAATACCCCTGATGACCTGACGTCAGGGAAGGGGCGATGACAGCCGACGCAGGACCCAAGACTTTGGAATTCAGACCGACTGAGGGAAACCTGCCAGCAGGATTACCCAAATGTGATGACTGCAACAGTGAATACACTCGAACATCTACATTTATGGTAAGTGTACACAACTGTACTATTCTTGGCATTGTCTAGAGAGGTTGAAAAGTTTTTATAAAGACAGTAATTTTTCATTTCTTGCGATTGACGTTATTAACTTATTTTCAGTAATTCTTCACACTGAGGGTCTAGAAATGTTCCAAGAGAGTTTATTGAAAAGCAATAAAATTGATAGGGACAAGATTATGTTTCTAACAGAAATTTTGGAAATGGTCCTTAAGAACAATTTTGTAGGATTTGAAGGTGAATTGTACCATCAAGTTTCAGGTGTGGCTATGGGGGCCAAGTGTGCCCCAGTATATGCCAACCTGGTACTACTGGAATGGGAAAGGAAATGTATTTTCCAGTCACCTCACACAAATAAAATCAAGTCCTACAGTTGGTTCCTGGATGACATACTCATCCTGTGGGATGGTGATGGGAATAAAGCAGTGCCTTTTGTTGAATATTTAAATTCCACTACAAACTTCCTAACGTTTACACACAAATGGAAGGTAGATGAAATGGAATTTTTGGATATATTGTTAATAAAAAGTAATGGAAGTGAGGAACTTAACAGTATAATATTCAGGAAGCCAACTTATTTGAACAGTCTGCTTCACTTCAACAGCTGTCATCCCTTCCATCAAAGGAAAAGTGTATCATAAAGGGTCAACTGGTGAGGTTGTTTCGGTTAGAGTAATGATGTCACATTTGAGAAAGAATTGTTTAAGTTGATAAGATTGTTTATTGAGAGGTGCTATCCTTTAAAGTTACTAGTCAAAATCAAGAGGGAAATAATGTTTAAAAGGGACACTGTTTACACCGATTTTGAAGATGGCTGGGTGTCAAATGCAAGCAGTAGTTAGCGATGAGTTCGGAGATGCAATGGAATCTACTGTTATCAGTGCAATTTTGAATGATTGTTGCACAAATGCATTGAACAAGGAACAAAAGAAACACTGAGTGACAAACCACAAATAGTTTTCAGCCGGGGTAAGAACATAAAGAACATCATTGAGGGACTTGCAAGGTCAATCATGAGTAAATGTGGCAGTTGTAAATACTGCATATATATTAATGATAGGCCTTATGTCACAGTCAGTCATTACAAGTTTACTATGAAATGCCCGGAAAGGTGCAGTTGCAACTCACAGAAAATGGTGTACCTTGCAATTTGTACGTCATGCCCAGCGTTTTATGCTGGGAAGATGACACTTATGTTAAGGGACAGAATAGGTGAACACATCAGGTCCATCAAGAATAAGGACCTGCACAATGCTTTGTACATTCACAGTGCCAAGTGCCCTAACTTTAGGAGATTCATCTTTTTTGTTATTGATAGGGTACAAAAAAGTGAAAGAGAAGGTGACTTCAAGCTGGAAGTGGAGGCAAGGGAAACAAAATGCCAATTAAGGCTAAATGCTACTACAGTGCCAGGTTTGAATGACAGCATTAGTATGGTACCTATTCTGAAACAAAGGGCTAATCATTTTTAAAATGTGAAGAACAAAAGTTTGTGTTTTATAACACAAGTTATGGACAAATTTTTGTTCACTAAGTTTGGAAAGTATGTAAGGTTTTTCAGCTGGGAAACTGTGTTGTATACAATATATAGTATATATGTTATGTCTTTTTAAATGTTGATTTAATTTGCATTAGGGGAGAATTTTGATTGGTTACATGGGACCTTTACACTTATTATAAACAAGGGGAATTGTTTGTTCACAATGATTCTGAGGAAGCCTATGTGATAGTCTTGTGGATGTATTAAACAGTGTTTCATTTACATTTGTGGCAGTGATCCTTTTTTATTTTGTCCTAAACACTTCTCTTGTTTAGGATCGTGATTGCCTCTACAGTTGTGGCAGATAATAATGGCAGGTGATTTAGGACAGCTCTTTGAGTTACACTTATGAGGCCATATTGTCTTAGTTTCTCACTGCACACTGTCAACATTCACTGCAGCAGGTATAGCAAACATACTTTATATTTTTTTTGTGATTTCATATATCTAACAAATTTCAATTGCTTTGCTTAATGTTAATTCACTATCATGAAGTAGAATTTTCTTTACTGTATCATTACTAATGCCAGACACAAGGCGGCTTTTATTAAATTGTTTTGTGAATATCCAAACTTGCATGTCTTCTGTTTATTTCTTAAGGTGGTAACACATGTTTCAGTGGTTTCACCGGGCTTCTGATTTCTAGTATTGAATTTGTCTTTCCATTGTAATATTCATTTTGGAGTTGCACAGTTCGTTAAATTTACTTTTTAAACATTCTGGATCTTTGCACGTTTCTCTATGAGCAATGATGTGGCGGCCCCCCCCCAGACATAAACAGCAGGTGCATATACAAAAGAACGTTCTCGCTCAATGGCCTCCAAGCCTGCTAAATTGATAAGTATAAATGCTTGTGTGTGTGCGTCTTTATCTGAGTGTGCAACTGCTATGAAAATATCGTATTCCTGTGCAAACAGATGCCAGTTTTCTGCAATATTATCATTAAACACCAGTGGTTCTGGTTTACGAAAGCCTTCTGCCATGCCAACAATGAAAATTCACTTACCTTTTGCGTTTAAGTCAGTCATTACATTTGGATGATGATATGTCCTCATCCCACTTCAGACACCATGTAGAATGACTAATGGAGACATTGACCCATGAGTCAACATGAGTATAGCTGCATGCACATTCGTAACTTGCCCATAACTGAACTTGTTTAACACTGCCCCCCCATATGCTTCCTTAACTACAGTAGTTGTCAAGGTACAAGCAATCATTGCTCTATACGAGTGCAAAGAAAAAGGGAATACAAGTCCAGCCCTCTTGCCTGGATGTCTGCTATTCACTGGGTTAGCTGGTCTCCCCTCCACCTCTGTAAATCATCATACCTGTGCATGTATTGCCTCCAGAGTGGGATAAGGCTGCCATGTCCCCAACTTTGTCCGGATGTCTATTATTTTTTCCATGTCCCAGTGGATGCACTTTCGTACTTTGGCAGGTACACTGCCTGCTGAAGCTGAAGGAAAACCTTGATCTCCTTTTATACTAGCTTGAGATGTGACCCTGAGCCTTTACAGAGTTCATGTTTCTTTTACCAGCTTTAAGTAAGAATTAAGAGGTGAGCATTTGCAGGTACACTGCCTGCTGAAGCTGAAGGAAAATCTTGATCTCCTTTTATACTAGCTTGAGATGTGACCCTGAGCCTTTACAGAGTTCATGTTTCTTTTACCAGCTTTAAGTAAGAATTAAGAGGTGAGCATGAAATTGAGATTACTTTGATGTGAACCACATCCACTAGGGTGTAAAATCACTCTGGCTGGTGCCTTTCATCCAGTGCTAGTGTGTGTTGGGTTCTGACAAACTGGTATTCTCAGACTACTTTGGGTCAGGCTGTAAGAGCTTGCATTTTTGTGGGTTGATCACAGCAGTAGGAACTCTGATGATGCTGTACCTGTAGTTGTACCTCTGCACTGTAGTGCAGCTTATAGACTGAGCACCAAAATACCTAATTCACATAACTTTATAACTTGAACAAATTTTCCCAACAACTTCACCATTTTGACAGCTGCTGGGGTCTGTTTTTGTGAAAGTTAACAACGCACACATTAAAGTTTAAAACAGACAGTTTGGATAAAGTTATTATTGGAAATAGACTATTATCATTGCATTGTACTGTTAACATTTTCACAGTTAGCCTGTCACTTAACTGGGAAGGCAGGAAATTTTATAAGAGCACTATAGCTATGTATGCAGTTAGTGAGGCTGCATGTAAATGTCATTCTTACTGCTCTGTTCATTACCTTAGTCTGTGTAAAGTCGTTAACTACGGACTCTGGTATCCATCAGTGGAAATGCTCAGGAACCAAGTCAAACTACTTACTGCAATTTGAAGGAATAAGCAACTGAAAGTGTATCTCATCCGCTTCCTCCTCCCTTCTAGCATTGCCTCATAGGCTGACATTTCACTGTGCAGATTCTTACAAAGAAGGCAGGTGATCAGTGTGCAACACAAAGAAGAGTATAAAGGGAAGGAGAAATCTTAGAGCAGAGGGAGTTAGCCAAAGTTTCATATACATAACTAATTCTCAACAAATTATCAGGATGTTACAATCATATAGCCAGATTCGCTACTGGCATGGTTTTTAGGACCCACCATTGCCAGAACCTCAAAGCACTGGGATGGCTAGAGTATCCTACCCTTCTGCAGTTCAACCAGCTTATAGTAGCGCATAAAATACTCCATCAACCTGATAACATCCCTGCACTCAAAAATATTCTCACCCCTCATAGTGCCCCCAGGCTATTATGATCACCTGATAAACTAATGATACTCATCCAAAAAACCAACAACTCTGCAGGCGATGCTATATTTGCCAACTCAACCAGTAAAATCTGGAATCTACTCCCTACTATTGTTACCAAGGAAACCTCACCACCCCTATTTAAAAGAGAACTCAAAAAATACCTCACATCTCATTGGCTGTGCTCTTGTTCTAAACTTGACTAACAACTTCACTAATGCATGTCTTGCTACCCAACCTGCTGTTTAGCCAAGTATCTATGTCTCATAGCATTTGAATGTCTAAGCATTATGAATTATGAGATCTGATTGTATTCTATGTTCACATTTTCTGATACGTCTTTGCCAATCAGATGTAATGTCTGCACATTGTATATATTGATGTCTACCTGTATTCTTTGTGTATATTTTTCTAAACATGTTTGCCTGAGTTTATCACTCAGTGATGTATTTACTGTCTCTTTTGTGGTATGTGGAGCTGTTCTCCCTGGGCCTCCACTGAAAATGGACATGTCCAGTCGGACTATCCCAGTCAACAAATGTAAAATAAACAAATAATAAATGCATTCTTGTTTTTGTTTGCTAATATTCAATTCCTCATTGAAATACATGCCAAAGAATTTACAGCAAATGGGAGAAAGGCACATGAGAGAGATTTTCCCTCCTGTGTAAAACCAAATCATTATAGATACACTTGGGATATATGGAAAACATCATTTTGGAAAAGCAAAGCCGTAGTAGGTAGACCAGTCAGAAATGTGGAAAAAGGTTATGGATAACCCAAATGCTATAGGGGTAAGAAACTGTACACACACAAACACACACAGTCACTTGGCACAGTGTAGGAAAAGAGCTGATGACATAATGGGACATACAAAAATCAAAGGCTAAGTAGAATTCAGTCACCTGTACTAGTACAGGTAGTGGGCCTTCCACTGCTCAACCTTACACATCTAATTAGGAGTACCTGATATCCTCTGTTCATATGCTGCAGTATTCATAACATGAGGGAGTCCACTACTGGCTGACTTGTACATCTGGCCAGTATACCAAAGTCTATTGCTACTGTGAGGTACATACAATGCCACACATCAGCAAATATACATCGACCATAAAGTGACATCGTGTATAAAGTGGATGTCAGGAAGTACTAACTTCAGAATTTTTCTGCTGCCTTTCTAATAACCAGCTCTGGTTGTCGCCCACCAGACAAGTTGCGAACCTTGGTTCAGATCAGTACCTCGTTGTTTTTTTTTTCTTTAATATTTTGACTACTGTGTTTTGCCGTGATTACATGTCAGCTAGGAAGGGGAAGTGTCAGTGTGGAAGACGGATTCCACATAAGGACTCTCACTACCTTTGCTTGTTTTGCCTAGGCCCAGACCATGACCATACTACCCGTCTATCTGCAAGGCCTTTGTATCCAAAACCCTTCATAGCTGTTTAGCTTCCCTGAAGATATATCTTGAGAATCAGTGCCTTAAGTGTCTCGCTCATGATATGGAGGCTGTGTTAGGCCTTTGAGATGAGCTGCAACCAAAAAAGGCAAGAATCTATGGCCTGATTTACCCGCTGCTCTCTCTGATATGGACGTCTCTATTGAGGCCGATGTGGGCCTAGAGGCCATCCTGGAGTCTGTAGATGTACCTTTGATGGCTACTGGAGTGAAGGTCATGAAGGATTCTACCAGCCCATCCTCAAGGGAATCGCAGGCGTCCGACTTGGGCATATTGGGGAACCATGGCTTATTGTTACTGAAGGCCCACATGATGTCACCCAGATCATTGTGTGAGAGGATGTTCCTACCGACTTTGTGGAGTGCAGGCCAACGTCTGGCCCATCCACCTCCCACCACATGGAGGTACCAAAAAAGAAGTTCAAGACTGGATGCGTCCCTCTCCATCTGCCAATACGCCCTGTTCTGCCAGCATTCTTAGATGGCTTTGCAGCTGCTTCAAAGTGCCCTGACTCCCAGCCTCCTGCCCTCAAGTGCCAAGATTGATTTTATAAGGTGCCTGAGGAATCCAAATTCCTATTCAAATGTGCCTCTGCAGACCCTGCTACCATTTCAGTCTCTACAGATAAGGCATCCAAAATGCTGCCTTCTTCCTCCTTGCTATCCTCAGATAAGGAGATCAAAGTCATGGAGAGAATAGGGAAAAGGGTCTATACCTCAACTACTCTGGCCTTCAGGCCAATTGATTATCAAACTCATATGTCCAAATATGCCTTAGCCTTTATTTCAGATGCTGGAAAGCTACTGTCTGAGCTTCCTGATTCTCCCACTAAGGCTAAGCTCTCCTCCGTTCTTAATTCCTCAGTTCAGGTCACTAGGCACTCCATTAAGTGCAGTTATGCTATGGAGGCCTCAGCTAGGGCACCTGCATCAGGGTCCATCCTGAGGAGGTATTCATGGCTCAGGCTCTAACCATTGCCTGATGATATAAAGTAAAGATTGTGGATGCTCCTCTGGACAACAAGGCTTTGTTTGGTACCTTGGCTACAGAACTAAATCTTTACAAGAGAAGGGAAAAGGAGTTGCAAGATCTAAAACATATCTTTGTTTCCCCTGTCCCTAGGTTTCAGAGGAATTATCCCACCAAAACCTTCTTTGTCAGAAATCTTGCCAAGCCCCAATTTTCTAAAGGTAGGCGAGAAACACTTCCCATCCAAGTCTACCTCTTCTACTCCCACTCAGAAACAGCCCTTTCAGACTAAGTCTGATAGTCTGTGACTACCCGCCTCCAGGCCCATTAACTCCTTCGTCTCTTCATCTCTCTCTCTCTCTCTTTGGAATCAGACAACCCAGAACTCTTTGGTCCTGTCAATCATCCAACAAGGATATTTTATGGTGTGGACCCCCCCCCCCTTCAGGGGTATTGCACAACCTCCTAAGGAACAATTGGATCTTTCCCCCAGGTTATATCCAGCCTTCTTTCTCAGGGCACTGTTGAGGAAGTGCCACCTGTGGGGAAAGGATTTTATCCCTGGATATTCCTGGTTCCCAGGAAAGGTGGCTCTTGGAGGCCCATTCTAGACCTTTCCATATAAATAATTTTCTGAAAGTTCCCATCTTTTGTATGCTAACATTACCCTCCCTCCTCTCTCTCATTCTTCCCCAGGCCTTCTTTGTGTCACTAGACATCAAAGATGTCAACCTTCATATCCCCATCCATCTCTCAGGAAATTTCTTCACTTTGCTATTGCTTTCACATATTTTCAGTTCTGTGGCTTGCAACTGTGGACTGTCCATGACACCAAGGGTCTTCATGAAATGCTTAGCTCCTATCATAGCCCACTGCAGACTACAAGGCATACAGATTTTTCCTTACTTAGTTGACCTACTAGGCCCTGTCTCCAGACATCCTTCAGGAGAACCTCTCTTCATAGGTTCATAGATGTGTACTTAGGCTAATGGCCCTGGGGCCTTTACAAGCCTAGCCATAGGATTACCCTGGCATAGTGCCACCAACCTTACTTCCCAGTGCCTCTGTTGAGTAGACCCACTGCTGTTTCCCTTTCACTCATCAAGATTTCTCTTGAAGAAGGTCAGCGAGGTGCTCTGCTTGACATGTATGGGAAGTCTGTTCTATAGCATGGGCAGTCTCTGATTTATGAACCTGTCCCTCCAGCATGTTTTGTTAATTGTGGTAATGAGGTTGAGGCCTCTGGAGCGTGTGGTGCGGAGGGATTGAGATTTCTTTAGATGTAGCATTTCTAACAGAGCTGGGTCAGAGATGGCTTTGTAAGTCAAGCAGAGCTTGCCTCTAAGTAGGTGATATGAGACAGAGAATAGTTGGAGTTTTTTTGAGTCTGTCTATATAGAACACGTGTTTAAGGTCTAGGATTCTCTTTGTGAGGTACTTTTGCGGCCTCTCCAGTTGGTGCAGCTGTCTAATGAGGTACATGCCAAATGGGGCAATGCACTCGACAATTGGCCTAATTAGGGAAGAGTAGAGGGAGACAATGGCCTCTTCCTTCCTGGATGCAAAACCCTTAGTAATGAGATGTGCCACATAGAAGGACTTTCTGACCACAGTGGCAATGTGGTGATCAAAAGAGAGGTTGCTGTCAACCTGTGTTCCCAGATCTCTTATAACGTCTTCTGTGTTCAGTGGACTACCATCAGTTTGGTAATTCATGGGAACCAGGTTTTTCCCAAAGGGGATGACACATTTTTTGGCATTGAGCTTAAGGCCATGACTCTGTCATTGGTCACAGTGAGGCCATTCTGTAGGATGTCAACATCATTTGGGGAGTTAATAATAGCTCCCAACTTGCAATAGTCTGTGAACTTTGTCAACCAGAGTCCCTTCGTGTTGGCCTGGACTTCAGAGAAGTAGATACCAAACAGGAGATGACCCAGGACCGAACCCTGTGGGACTCTCGCTCGTGACTAATCAGCAGTCTGACTTGAGTCAGCTATTTTAACATTGTGGGTTCTATCTGTGAGCCAGTTTGCAACCCACCAAGTGATATAGAGGATGATGCCAAGCTTAGTGAGTTTTTCTTTGATTCCTGAGTGGGGAATGGTATCAAAAGCCTTGGCCAGGTCAAGGTAGGCTGTATGAACTACCTTGCCTTCATCCACAGCTCTGGTGACCGACTCAAAGAAGTTGACCAAGTTGAGCAGGCATGATCTACCCTTCACAAAACCAAACTGTGTGGGATCCAGAGTTTGGAGATTCCCTATATCCTTGTTTATTAGGTCCATGGTGATGCGTTCCATAGCTTTGCATATCAAACTCTTCAGGCTAATTGGGCGATAGTTCCCAGGGTCTGTAGTTGCTCCTCCTTTGTGGAGAGGGATTACTGTAGCAGTGTGCCATTTGGCAGGGACAAAGCCTGAGGTGCGGCTGTGATTGAACAGTGCACACAGGTGAGGTGCCAGTTCACTCTGTAGTTCATGCAGAACACAACCAGGGATATTGTCAGGTAACATAGAAGCTATATTCTTGGCCTTGAACAGTGCTGCTTTTAACCTGTGCAGCAGTAATACTGGGTGCCTGGCAATCTACTGGTATTGTGATTGGTCCTTTGGGGGGGGAAGGGGGACAAAGTTGGCAATATCTGTTGGCTCAGTATAGGAGGTACCATTGTGCAGTATCTCAGAGCAAATCTTTAACAATGTTTCTCTCCTGGAGAGTCTAGGGTTTATAATCAACTGTCAGAAATCTGCTCTGATCCCTTCCCAAGACCACATTTTTCTTTGCTGCAGGATTCAAACAGACAGGATGCTAACATTCTTAGCTCCAGAAAAGGTCCTGTACCTAACTTCCTACTTCCATGACCTCCTGCTTCTCCAATCCCAGAATTACAGGATTTCTACACCTACTGGTGTTCATGGCCTCCACTATCCCCATGCTCCCTTCAGCCAAGTTACACATGAGAAAATTTCAATAGTTCTAAAGAGGACAGTTGGGGATGCAACACTCTTATCCTCTGGAGTTTTTCCCACTCCTGCCTTGCTTGAAAAGGGAGTTAATCCGGTGGATAGGTTGCAAGAAACCCAGGTCAACCCTTACAACCACCTCTCCCACTCAGGAGCTGTACACACATGCTTCAGACCTAGGATGGAGAGCAGAATTGTAATCCTGGAGGGTCAGAGGTGTCTGGTCTCCAGGCTAAATGAGGGAGCACATCAATATAAAGGAGATGAGGGGCTTGATTTTTGCCCTCCAAATTTTCAAGCCTGTGCTTTCTCTGAAGGTTCTAAGGTGGTTCACAGACAATACCACAATCCTCTGGTATGTCAACAAACAAGGTGGGACAAAGTCTTACCTCCTGTGCAAACTGGCATTACAGGCCTGGGAGTTGGCCTTGCAGAGTCAAATCTCCCTCCAGGCTGCTTACATTCCTTCTACTAAGAATGTTGTGGCAGACACATACAGCAGGTCCATTACTCAATCTCATGATAGGGTGTTGCACAGATGTGTTTCTGGACATGGTCCATCAATGTTGTATACCTTGGGTAGATATCTTTGCCTCCCCCATGAACAGACAACTTCCCAAGTTTTGTGCTCTTGTCCCCAATCCCTTGGCATGGAAGGTGGATGCTCTGTCTTTTTCTTGGTAGGGGATGTTTCTCTGTGCATTCCCCCCTTCCCACTTCTCCAAAAGGTCCTGCTAAAAATCCTGCAGGAGCAACCAAATATCTTGTTGGTGACCCCCTTTTGGCCAAAACAGCATTGGTTCCCCTTCTCCTGCATTTAGCTAAGGGCAATCACAACAAGTTACCCCACAGAATGGACCTACTTACACAGAACAAGGGAACTCTAGTACTTCCACAGATGTCAACTCTAAATCTAATTCTGGGTGATAGGGTTTTGACCTTTTTTCAGAGGACATTCTTAAAGTTCTGCAGGAGGCCAGAAAACCAACAACTAGGATATCCTATGTTTCCAAATGGAAGAGGTTTTCCATCTGGTGTCTCAAAAAGGATTTACAACCACTGTCAGTAGATGTCCCAGTGGTCCACTCCTATCTGTGTGAGTTAATGAAGAATGGGTGTGTTACTCCTCAGTTAAAGCCCATTCTGCTGTCTGTGGATGTCTGCCTATGTCTCCCCTTTACCTTCCAGGTTGGAAATTAAACTCTTCTTACAAGGCATCCTTCACATCAGACCACCAAGGAAACCAGATGATGTCCTTCCAGGATGCATCTGCAGTCATAACATATGGGTTGTCCTGCCTCAGGCAGCCCTTCGGTCGGCCGGATTCCAAAGTCTGGGTCTGGCCTCGGCTGATGTCGCACTTTCCCCGACGTCAGAGCTTCTGAGGTATAAAGGCATCAGCCGACACCATTTTCCTCAGTCTTTCTTGCCGCGCGGTGCCCGAAGCAGAAGCTGTTCGCAAGTGCCGGTCGGTCAGATCCAGAGATTTCAGCTACCGAAGACTTCTAAAAAAGCTAAGTACCCCGTTGGGGACTCTTTCTTGCCTCAGCCGATGTCAGACAAAGTAAATAATTGTTTAACTTGTGGGAAACAAATACCTCATAAGGATTTCCATTCTTACTGCCTTCCTTGCTTAGGCCCAGACCACGACGTATCCGCTTGTTTAGCCTGTGCCTCCTTCAACCGATGGACTCTCAGACGTCGGTCGGAGTTTGCAGAAGAGTTTTTTTGGACCCGCTTTTGCATATAAAATGCCGTCGGAGACTCCGACTACACATTTAGCCAAAAACGCAAGGAAAAGGACCGACACTCGCGGCCTGCGGTTTTGGCTGAAAACACGGTTAGGCCTACCACGAGTGTCTTGGTTTTGGCTGAAACCGAGTCCTCGGTTCTTACTTCTACCAAAATCATACCTCAGACAACCAAGGCCAGAGAGGCCCCGGCTGAGTCGGCTACAGAAATCCCTACCGAAGAAGCAAGCGCACAAGATTTGTCCGACACCCTTCCATTGGACATTTCTACTCCTGCACGTGGGGCAGTTAGGCCCCCTGCTTCTATGTCTATTAAGGCTTTCTCCAGGGCTAAAGCAGCTAAAATTTTAAAAGCTTTACCTGCAAAATCTACTTCTCAGAGACCTTCCTCAAGTTCTCAGATTCTCAGCCTTGCTGAGGACCTTATATCTCTGATTAGGGGTTCCCAACCTCACCCAGACAGGGCCTCCCAACCTCCACCTGACAAAAGGCCTAGGACTGAACCCCCTGAACCTCTCTCCTCTAATTACTCCTCGGATGGATCCGATTTATCAGACCATCAGGAAGGGCCATATTCACCTTATGAGGATTCAGATGCAGAAGACTCTATTCCTTCTGCCTCCCCTCCAGAAGAATTTTCCTTTGGGGAGACTTTGCACTCAATGAGGGAACACTTTCAATGGCAGGGTCAGGATTTCTCTGATTCTAGAAAAAGACTAAGGACCTTTTTACACTTGCCACAGCATAGGCCTTTAGCCATACCACCTGTGCTAACTGTAGTTGATGATGCATATAATGATGTCAGTTCTGCCCCTGATTCTCTTCCCCTGGCCCCTGCCAAACCTGACAGGTATTACAGGGTCCCAGATTCTCACTTCCACTTGTATAAAGCCCATGCTGCAGACCCAGAAACTATTTCTCAGGGCCCAAAAGGTGTTGCAGCTGCCACTGCCAAAAACCCCTACCCTCTGAAAGAGAGTCAAGAGCATTAGAGAGATGGGGAAAAAAGGTTTATACATCTGCTACTCTTTCTGCCAGGGCATTAAACTGTCAATTCCATATAATACAGTACCAGGAATATTTGTTAGATCAGCTGAATAAAAAGCTTTCTTCACCTGAACCTTTAGACCGTAAGTCCCTTCAGGATTTGGTACACAACTCTCAGCAGGTCAGTAATCATTTCTTAAAATGTGGCTATGATGCACTGGAGGCTTCATTTAGATCAGCTATGACTGGGGCAGTAATTCGAAGGCATGCCTGGCTAAAAGAGCAATCCTTACCAGACCATGTCAAGGCTAAACTCCTAGATGCTCCAATGGAGAAACAAAGTTTATTTGGCTCCCCTGCACAGGAGATTCTAAAGAAAGTGGAAGAAAAAGCAAAATCTGTGCAAACAGTAAAGGATTTTCTGCAGGTCCAACCTCTGAGGTTCAGCAGAAACTGGCCTTCAAAGAATTGGTCCTTTCCAGACACCTCCAGAGCACAGAGGGGCAGGAATAGACGCCCAAGAGGCAGAGGTCAATCAAAGGGTGCCTACAGGGGTCGTCAGTGGCAACCTACCAACCAGAGGAGTACTGCCACAACTGCGACTACAACCACTTCCACAGGACAGACACAGTGACTTGACTCTGATTCCGCCTACCAGGGAACAACTGGAAGCACCCTTGGGCGGAAAGTTGGCTCTATTCTCAAAAAACTGGCATTGCATTACAAAAGACAAATGGACATTTCAAACAATAGACAAAGGATACAGGTTTCACTTCCACACTTTACCAAGAAGGAACGGAATGCCAAACCTACCACCAAACCAGAAGCCAGAGGCTTTAAGACAAATCAACAATTTATTTCAGATGAAAGCAATAGAAAGGGTACCATCTATGGAACAAGGCCAAGGATTTTACTCCAGACTATTCCTTGTACCAAGAAAAGAAACCCAATGGAGGCCTATTCTCGACTTGTCCGCACTAAACACATATCTCATTGTGCCAAAATTCAAGATGCTGACCCTACAGCAACTTCTTCCCATGTTGGGCAAGGAGTCTTGGCTGGTGACTCTAGATCTCAAGGAGGCATACCTGTACGTCCCTGTATGACCAGATTGCAGAAGACACCTCAGATTTCTTGCAGGATCAGAGCATTATCAATTCTCAGCATTGCCCTTTGGCTTATCTACTGCGCCCAGAGTATTCACGAAATGCCTGGCATCAGTAATTGCACATTGCAGGCTTCAGGGAATTCAAATCTACCCATACCTGGACGACTGCCTAATACAGCGGACAACAAGACAAAACTAATAAAGGATTTGGCCTATGTCATACACCTGTTACAGGCCTTGGGATACACAGTCAACATCCAGAAGTCAAGACTAGTGCCATCCCAAAGGATAACATTTTTGGGTGCGGATCTGGACACAACAACTCAGATGGCTTTTCTCTCAGAAGAAAAACAAAAGCAACTCCCACTCTACTTCATGGCTTTGACAAAACAAACTCAGCTTACTGCAAGGAAAGTCCTGCAGGCCCTGGGTTACATGGCATCCTGCATAATCTTGATCCCACATGCCAGGCTGCATATGAGGAAATTACAATGGTACCTAAGAAATGTATGGTCTCAACACAGACACAGTCTAGAAACCATGATTCCAATCATTCCATGCCTGAAAAAGGAATTCCTGTGGTGGGCTCAAGCCTGCCAGTCCAACAGAGGGTTGCCTTTCAACAAACCACAACCAAGGCAGACCATCACCATGGACGCCTCAGACCTAGGATGGGGAGCACACATGGAAGACAAGTGTATCCAAGGCCTATGGTCTCAAGACCAGCTGAATTTGCACATAAACCTAAAGGAGATGCTGGCAGTGAAGCATGCAATCGAGGCATTCAAACCATTCCTCCAGCAAGGACATCTGTTGATAAGGACAGACAATACCACAGTCATGTGGTACATAAACAAACAGGGAGGCACGCATTCCTACCCTCTATGCCAGATGGCAATGGATCTGTGGAACCTAAGCCTGAATCTCAACATCCAACTGCAGGCCAAATTCGTACCAGGAAAAGAGAATTCACTAGCAGACAGCTTAAGCAGAACTACCACGGATGCTCACGAATGGATGCTGCATCCAGACATCTTCAAAATCATAACAAACAAATGGGGAATGCCAGAGATAGACCTGTTCGCCTCCCCTCTCAACCACCAACTGAAGAAATTCTGCTCAAGAGTATACCACCCACAAGCCTGGAGGGTGGACTCCCTCTCTTTCAGCTGGAATGCCCTAACAGTGTATGCTTTTCCACCTCTCCCATTGATGTACAAAGTTCTACTGAAGATCAGGGAGGAACAGCCAAAGGTGATAATAGCTCCAGACTGGCCAAGGCAGCATTGGTATCCACTACTGAGAAGCATGTCTCGGACGAACTCATGGCCTCTACCCCTAGGGCCTCTACTTCTAACGCAGAACAACTTCAAAACCCTGCATCCAAGCTTCAAAACACTGCAGCTGACTGCCTGGAAAATTGCTTAAAACAAAACCAAACTGTCTTATCTCAGAGGGTCAAGGACATTATCCTGGAGGCTCGCAGACCCTCCACAAGGAAGACATACTCAGCTAAATGGAAGAGATTCTTCATTTGGAGTGCATCAAAGGGTACAAATGTCACACTGGCAAACCTAGCACACATCCTAGAATACTTAGCAGAGCTATTCCACAATGGCCTGTCCTATTCTTTCATTAAGATTCATGCTTCAGCAATTTCAGCAGAGTACAACATGGATCCACCTATCTTCTCTCACCCTCTCCTCAGACAATTTTTAAGAGGGATCAAAAATGTAAAACCTCCAAGGAAACCCCCTCTCCCTGCATGGGATCTCAATTTTGTGCTGGAAAAATTAACACTTCCCCCCTTTTGAACCAGCAGCATCAGCAGACTTACAGTTCTTATCTTGGAAAACTGCTTTCCTTCTAGCAATTACTTCAGCAAGAAGAGTATCCGAGTTACAGGCACTAATGGCAGTGCAGCCTTTCCTTATTTTTCACCAGGATAGAGTGTCTCTGAGAACCAATCCTACTTTCATGCCAAAGGTGGTATCCAGGGTATCCTTGCACCAAGCTATTCATTTGCCTATGTTCTTCCCTAACCCACAGAACAAGGGGGAAAAACTATTGCACACCTTGGATGTACACAGACAACTACGCTACTATCTGGACAGAACTAAAACCAGCAGAAAAATTGACCAACTTTTGGTAGCATATGCAACTGCAGTGCAAGGAAAAGCAATTTCCAAACAGACAATTTCAAAATGGATAGGAAATTGCATTCGTTTCTGCTACTCTTTTCATGGCAAGACAACTCCTGAAAATATCAGGCCTCACTCCACAAGAGCCACAGCCACCACTACAGCTTTCCTACGAGGGGTGGCTACCAAGGACATTTTAGAAGCTGCTACTTGGAGCTCCGTGCATACATTTGCCAAGCATTACAATCTACCTTTATACTCCAGATCCCGAGCAGGTTTTGCAACTGCAGTTCTACAGGGGATCTTAACTACACCATCCTTATCAAAGTACCTCCTCCCCCAGTTTAGCTATGGTATTCTACCCATATGTTATGACTGCAGATGCATCCTTGAAGGACATAGTACAGTTTTGTACCTACCATAAATGTAGATGTCCGATAGGTATGCATCTGCAGTCAGGATTACCCACCCTCCTTCCCCTCTGTGGTATTCCTAGGGTGCTTACCCCTCTTTCAGCTAGCTGGGGGAATCTATTATGGTGTATTTGTTTGTATGTATATATATATATATATATATATATATATATATATATATGTATATATATTGTTTACTACTGTTTGGAATTTTCAACATTTATCCAAATTTAGCCTTCCTAGAGGGAACCTGGCATCTGGGGCAAGAAACACTGAGGAAAATGTCGTCTGCTGATGCCTTTATACCCCAGAAGCTCTGACGTCGGGGAAAGTGCGACATCAGCCGAGGCCAGACCCAGACTTTGGAATCCGGCCGACCGAAGGGCTGCCTGAGGCAGGACAACCCATATGTTATGACTGCAGATGCATACCTATCGGACATCTACATTTATGGTAGGTACAAAACTGTACTTTCTTTGTGTTTCACTGTTGCATTCATTACATTTGGGTAATCCTGCTGGCAGGTTGCCCTCAGTCTGCCTGAATTCCAAAGTTTTGGGTCCTGTTTCGGTTGCTGTCACCCCTTCCCTGACGTCAGGTAGTCAGGGATATAAAAGAAGCAGCCAATGCCAATTTCTTCAGTCTTTCTTGCTGCACGGTGCCCGAAGCAGAAGCAGTTCGCAAGTGCCGGTCGGCCGACTCCTGAGACTTGCGTGTTCGAGTTTCAGACCCAAAGTCTTCAATAAAGTTAAGTTCCTCATTGGGAAACTTTTTTCTTGGTCCAGATCGATGTCAGAAAAAGTTAATAATTGTATTTCGTTTGGAAAGCAAATACCTCATAAGGACTTTCATTCTTACTGCATTCCTTGCCTAGGCCCTGATCACAATGTTTCTGGTTGTCAGTTTTGTGCTAGATTTAACCAACACACTATTGAGCGTCGGTATGATTTTGCTTTAAAATATTTTGGATGCCGGTTTAATTATCCAGAAATTCCGGTTTAATTATCCAGAAATGTCGTCGGATAGCCATCCGACTACCGGAGTTCACAAAAAATGCAAAGAAAAGGAGAGATAAACAACCGAGGTCCAAAACCGACGACGAAGCTTCTCCTAAGCCATTCACTGGTTCTCAGTGAGGGGCTTTCGCAGCCCCTGATGCCCGCTACTTTAGAGTCGCAGGCCGCTACCGACTCCCACATGGAGTCAGCTATGCCACTGGAAACTCAAGGTATTGGAGCCTCAGACACTATTCCCTCAGATGGGTCTGGAGCCGCTGAGCAGGCACCAGCTTCTGAGGGGGTATTCAGACCTAAACATCTTTACATTAAACTGACTTCAGCTTCAAAGGCAAAGACTAAAGCACCTTTCAAAGCAAAAACACAAACTCAGGAGCCACGTGGACAGGCCTCTATGCCTGAAAAACAAATGCTCAAAATGGCCGAAGACTTGATTACCTTGATCAGGGGTTCCCATCCCCTTCCTGATAAGAGGCCTAGGCAAGAAACTGACTATGAATCTTGAGATCAGGTTTCTATTTCTTCTGATTCCTCTTCCAATCAGGAATATTCTCTTCCCCCTATGAGGGTTCTGATGATGAAGAATTTATACCTTCAGCCTCTCCTCCAGAGGGACTATTCTTTTGGGGAAACCTTGCATACCATGAGCCAAGATTTTTCAGAATCTAAAAAGAGGCTCAGGGATTTCCTTTTACTACCTCAACACAGGCCTCTAGCCATTCCACCTGTGTTAGACATTGTAGATGATGTGTTTTCAGAGTCTAGTCTGACCCCTGACTCCTTACCTCCAGCTCCTGTTAAGCATGATGAATATTACAGGGTTCCCGACTCTCATAAATTCCTTTTTAAAAACCCTGCTGACCCAGAAACTATTTTGCAGGGTCCCAAAGGAGTTAAGGCTTAGTTCCGCTGCAAAAAACCCTACTCCCTCTGACAGGGATTCTAGGGCACTGGATAGATGGGGGAAAAAAGGTTTACACATCTGCTACCTTGGCTATAAGGTCCTTAAACTGTCAGTTTCATATGCTTAAATATCAGCAAGTTGTCATGGCATTGCTTAAACAGAAAATGCTGTTAAACTCTGAATGTGCAGAAAACAAGGAAATGCAGGATTTATTGCATGCAGCTAAACAAGTTGGAAAGCATACTTTACAATGTGGTTTTGATTCTTTGAAGGAGGCCTGCAGGGCCTCAGTTACGGGTTCTGTAAAGGAGGCATGCTTGGTTAAAGGAACAAAATCTGCCTGATCATGTCAAAGTTAAATTATTAGATGCACCTTTACAGCATGATACTTTGTGTTAAAGAAAATGGAGGATAAAGCTAAATCTATGCAAACTGTCAAAGATTTTTTACAAGTACAGCCACCTAGGTTTAGTAGACACTGGCCTACAAATAATTGGTCATTTCCTGTGTCAGACAGACCTCAAAGGGGCAGATCCAGACACCCTAGAGGCAGATGCTAGGTGCAAGGTTCATACAGGTCAAAGCAATGGGGTGCTTCTACCTCCAAAGTTGGAGAAGACAAATCACAACCATACAGAAAACAGTCCCAATGACTTCCCCCTACCGGCACCAAACACTTATGTCCTGGCAGCACCCTTAGGGGGAAAATTATCACTTTTTTCTCAAAATTGGCACATACCCAGGACAAGTGGGTTCTAAATATAGTGTCACAAGGCTACAAGTTCCATTTCCATACACTGCCAAAGGCAAACGGCTGGCCAGATCTGCCAAAAAATCAATGGGCAGAGGCGCAAAAACAAGTCTCATCCCTCATGGACATGGGGGCCATTCAACAAGTACCAGACCAAGAGCAGGGACAAGGATTTTACTCAAGACTGTTCTTGGTACCCAGAAAGGACAAGGCCTGGAGACCAATACTGGACCTATCTATTCTGAACACATTCCTGGATATACCAAAATTCAAAATGTTGACTTTGCAGCAGCTTCTGCCCATGCTGGGCAAGAATGCTTAGCTTGTGACTTTAGACCTAAAAGAGGCATACCTGCATGTCCCAATCAGACAGTCATGCAGAAGATACCTCAGATTCAAGGCTGGCTCAATGCATTACCAATTCTCTGCACTGCCCTTTGGCTTATCTACTGTGCCCAGGGTCTTTACAAAGTGCCTGGCACCAGTAATTGCATTCTGCAGACAAAGAGGAATGCAAATACAGCCTTACTTGGACGACTTCCTAATTCAAGCAGAGAACAAGGACATTCTTCTACAGCATCTGGCATTTGTGAAAAGACTTCTAACATGCCTAGGGTACACAGTAAATGAAAAGAAATCAAAACTAGTACCCTCTCAAAAGATAATATTCCTGGGTGCAAGCTTAAATACAACTGCCTAGATGTCTTATCTCATGCCAGACAAACAAAGGCAACTGACTACCTATTTAAAAATGTTGGCAACAAAGGCCCAGTTATCTGCAAGAAAAATTCTGCAGGCTTTGGGCTTCATGGCATCCTGCATTCAATAATTCCATATGCGAGACTGCATATGAGGAAACTTCAATGGTACCTAAAAGGAGTTTGGACTCAACATTGCCACAGCCTGGAAACAACGATTACTCTCATTCCCTGCCTGCAACAGGAGTTTTGATGGTGGGCGAAGGCTTGTCACCAGAACAAGAGACAGCCATTCACATTACCCCCAGCCAGGCAGACACTAACAATGGATGCTTCAGATTATGCCTGGGAGGGCCCACATGGCAGGAAGATGCATTCAGGGCACATGGTCCTCAAATCAAATGCATCTACATATCAGTCAAAAAGAGATGCTAGCTGTTCAAAATGCCCTGACAGCCTTCAAGGACCTACTTCATCCGAGACAACTACTGATAAAGACAGACAACACCATGGTCATGTGGTATATAAACAAGCAGGGGGGCACACATTCTTACCCCCTTTGCAGACTAACCATGACTTTGTGGGACACAGCATTGACTTATCAAGTACATCTGCAGGCACAATTCCTGCCAGGAAAGGAAAACACTCTGGCAGACGAACTAAGCAGTAACCTAATGGATCCCCACGAGTGGCAGCTGGATCGACAAGTCTTCAGCATGATAACAAGGAAGTGGGGATGCCTGGACATAGATCTATTTGCCTCCCCTCACAACTATCAATTAAAAAGATTCTGCACAAGGACTTATCACAGACAAGCATGGAAAGTGGACACCCTATCTTTCAGCTGGAGAAACCTGTCAGTATATGCCTTTCCTCCACTGCCTCTCCTCCCCAAGGTACTCCTAAAGGTCAGACAGGAGAAGCCAAAGATGATACTGATTGCCCCAGACTGGCCCCGCCAGTACTGGTATCCAATCCTAAGGAACTTGTCTCAATGCGCAGCTTGGACCTTAACTCAAATACCTCATCTACTGTCCCCAGCAAAACAATCAAATCCTGCACAGCCAACTCAGTACTTTAAACCTGGCAGCATGGCAGATAATGTAATCATACAATACACACCTCTCAGCATAGCTGTGATGGATGTCATTTTGGAAGTCAGAAGGCCTAGTACTAGAAAATCTTATGCTGGAAAATGGAAGATTCTGTGCTTGGAACCAGGCACAAGGAAATGATACAGCAGTACCAAATATTCCTCAGATTTTGCAATACTTAACTGAGATGCTGGACAAAGACCTATATTTTTCATCAGTTAAAATTCATGCTTCTGCCATTTCAGCTCATTGCAATACAGAGCCCACCAATCTTTTCTCATCCTTTATTAAAGCAGTACTGCAGAGGAGCCAAAAATTTAAGGCCTCCAAGGAGATCACCAATACCTGTATGGGACCTCAACTATGTCTTGGAAAAACTAACCCTGCCTCCTTTTGAGCCAGCTGCTACTGCTGATATACAGTTTTTATCTTGGAAAACAGCTCTGCTCCTAGAAATAACTTCTGCAAGACAGGTTTCAGAGCTACAGGCACTCATGGCTGTGGAACCTTTTATCCTTTTTTATCCAGACAGGGTCTCTCTGAGGACAAACACAACATTTATGCCTAAGGTGGTGTCCAGTGTAGCTCTTAACCAAACTATTCATTTGCCAACCTTTTATCCAAATCCACAGAACAAAGGGGAGAGAATTCTGCATTCTTTGGATGTACACAGACAGCTTAGATTCTACTTGGACAGAACCAAAGTTTTCAGGAAGACAGAGCAATTACTAGTGGCATATGCTGCAGGATCACAAGGAATGGCTATCTCAAAGCAGACTATTTCAAAGTGGATAGGCCACTGCATTCGTTTCTGCTATTTACACCATGGCAAGCCAGTGCCTTGGGGCATTAGGCCACATTCCACCAGAGCTGCAGCAACTTCAGCAGCCTTTCTCAGGGGAGTACCAACCAAAGACATATTAGAGGCTGCTACTTGGAGTTCAGTGCACACCTTTACAAAGCACTATCATCTGCCACTCTACTCTAAATCCAGGGCAGGCTTTGCCACTGCAGTTCTGCAGGGCCTCATAGCCACTCCTAATGCTGTTTAGCTCCAGTCTCTCAACCATAGCTTTGGGACTCTACCCAAATTTAATGACTGCAACAGTGAAACACGAAGAACATAGTACAGTTGTGTACACTTAGCATAAATGTAGATGTTCGAGTGTATTCACTGTTGCAGTCCACGTTACCCACCCGCCACCCCCCTTTTTTCTGCTGGAACTTTTCTTTCCTTCTCTGGTTTATACAACCTATGTGGTGTATTTGCTTGTAGATGAAGGTAAAGTTTATATTGGTGTATGTATTTTTATATATATATAAATTTTGGCTACCCTTTTAAGGGGCACCTGACATCTGGGGCAAGAAATACTGAAGAAAATGGCATCGGCTGCTTCTTTTATACCCCTGATGACCTGACGTCAGGGAAGGGGCAACAGCAGCTGACGCAGGACCCAAGACTTTGGAATTCAGGCCGACTGAGGGCAACCTGCCAGCAGGATTACCCATATGTAATGACTGCAACAGTGAATACACTTGAACATCTACATTTATGGTAAGTGTACGCAACTGTACTTTTCCCCTTCTTGGGATCTCCATTTTGTCCTGGAGAAACTTACTCTGTCCCCCTTTGAGCCAGCAAGTTCCTCTTCTCTGCAACATTGCACCTGGAAAACTGTCCTCCTTGTAGCCATTACCTGTGCCAGAAGGGTATCTGAGTTACAAGCTCTGATGTCTTCCTCCCCTTCACAGTTTTCCATAGGGATAGGGTCTCCTTACACACTAATCCCTCCTTTATGCCCATGGTAGTTAATGAGTTATCTGTCAATCAGTCTATCAACCTTCCAACCTTTTTCCCTTGTCCTCAATCCTCCAGTGAGAGGATTCTGCACACTTTAGATGTGCATGGACAGCTTAGATACTTTTTGGACAAAACAAAACCAATCCAGAAGTCTGAACGCCTGTT